>NW_027443817.1:0-260319 GCF_048569485.1 Anomaloglossus baeobatrachus | reverse complement strand
TTTTGTCACCCAAGCCAACCCTTGAAAAGGCTGCTTTGCAGAGCAAAAACAAGAAGAATGGTGCGTTTTGCAGCCGCCGCCCACTGCAATGAATCTGAATAACTCCTCCTTTAGGGCGCAAGCAACTCCCCTCCCCCTTGCAGTCTTTCCAATTCACGATACAAAAAGACGGACAGGACAGGTTGCCTGACTTTCCGTCACTGCCACCCTTTGCCATCCTTACCCGTAGAAAGCCCTTTCATCATCCCCAAACCCTAATCTTTTCCCTTTCCTTCCCAGCCCCCAAACCCTGCCCTCTGTACCTTTCTCACCACCCGCTTCCCTTCTCCTGTCATCCCCCTACCACCCGGGAAAAAAAGAGATTGCCCCCTCCTTCCACTAGCCCACCCTCCCACCCAAAGAACAACTTCTTCTGCGCAGCTTGTTTTCTAGGCAGCAGCGCTATTGTGATGTCATCGGGGGGCATTGTGACAAGCCGCCAGTGTTCCGTCTCTTCATGTTGTGCACAGTTCAAACGGAAAATACATCAACAGGCAGACTACAGAAAAGCTTACTATCAAAGGTTAGAGGGGGGCTTTCTCAGAGGGCTTTTTACAGTTTTTCTATTCCCAATTAGCCGTTTAAGTGTACTTATTGAAAGTAGTAATTCTTTCATAGGCCGCCCTTTCTTAGTATTTGACGTTCCTTATATTGCGGTATGAGGCTTCGCAGTAGGTTGCAAACATTCATCACCCATGACTGTCCCCAATTGAGCTCAGAAGCTCAATGTCTATCATGACCTCTCTTTTAGAATGTCCAAGAGCAAGCAAACTATTCCTCCAGGAGAGGGCGCCAACAGACTACTAAAGAGATCATCATTACTCAAAGAAAACCCCAAAAACCAATGCATGATAGGAATAAACAGGTAACTTTCTTTGGAGTGGAAGCGGAGAGATCGCACCAGATGCCAATTCTAGATCTTATCACACCTGTGGTCACTGCAGCAGCAGGTGAATCCACTTTGTCCAAAAGGGATCTATTCCATTCAATTGCAAATGATCTAGATAAGACAGAGAACTGCAGCACGGGGACATAGCCGAGTTGGTCAGGTTGAGTGGTGATGAGTTTGCTATTTGGATGAATAAAGAAAGTCAAAAGTGTGAAAGATAAAAAACAAAAGGAGGAAGTGTGAAAAGTGAATGGGCCAAATTGAGGTGCATATGAAGACGTATGCTTTCTTCCAATTCATTAAATCGGGCTAATATGAATCAGGTGAATTGAGTTCTGCTTTTGGAAACTGGGTTAAGAAGGGGTGCACCGTTCCTGGAGGTACTGCAATACCAGGTCAATGCGTGGAGTGGACAGAGCAAGCTCTTTTTCCATCTCCCTGTTCTAAAAATCCATTTAATATATGGTCCCCAGATAGGGGACGTATCAGATATTAAACTGATAAGAACAGATACTACACTTGATCTTAGCCAAAAGGCCGAGAAGCGATAACCAGAATTGGTTTGGGCCTCGAGTGGCACCCTGGCCTATGCCGGACACATCTTAGGGAGAGAGAGCGAGAGGGAGACAAACCCACGCCTACACAAGACATTTTGTCACCCAAGCCAACCCTTGAAAAGGCTGCTTTGCAGAGCAAAAACAAGAAGAATGGTGCGTTTTGCAGCCGCCGCCCACTGCAATGAATCTGAATAACTCCTCCTTTAGGGCGCAAGCAACTCCCCTCCCCCTTGCAGTCTTTCCAATTCACGATACAAAAAGACGGACAGGACAGGTTGCCTGACTTTCCGTCACTGCCACCCTTTGCCATCCTTACCCGTAGAAAGCCCTTTCATCATCCCCAAACCCTAATCTTTTCCCTTTCCTTCCCAGCCCCCAAACCCTGCCCTCTGTACCTTTCTCACCACCCGCTTCCCTTCTCCTGTCATCCCCCTACCACCCGGGAAAAAAAGAGATTGCCCCCTCCTTCCACTAGCCCACCCTCCCACCCAAAGAACAACTTCTTCTGCGCAGCTTGTTTTCTAGGCAGCAGCGCTATTGTGATGTCATCGGGGGGCATTGTGACAAGCCGCCAGTGTTCCGTCTCTTCATGTTGTGCACAGTGCACAGTTCAAACGGAAAATACATCAACAGGCAGACTACAGAAAAGCTTACTATCAAAGGTTAGAGGGGGGCTTTCTCAGAGGGCTTTTTACAGTTTTTCTATTCCCAAATAGCCGTTTAAGTGTACTTATTGAAAGTAGTAATTCTTTCATAGGCCGCCCTTTCTTAGTATTTGACGTTCCTTATATTGCGGTATGAGCTTCGCAGTAGGTTGCAAACATTCATCACCCATGACTGTCCCCAATTGAGCTCAGAAGCTCAATGTCTATCATGACCTCTCTTTTAGAATGTCCAAGAGCAAGCAAACTATTCCTCCAGGAGAGGGCGCCAACAGACTACTAAAGAGATCATCATTACTCAAAGAAAACCCCAAAAACCAATGCATGATAGGAATAAACAGGTAACTTTCTTTGGAGTGGAAGCGGAGAGATCGCACCAGATGCCAATTCTAGATCTTATCACACCTGTGGTCACTGCAGCAGCAGGTGAATCCACTTTGTCCAAAAGGGATCTATTCCATTCAATTGCAAATGATCTAGATAAGACAGAGAACTGCAGCACGGGGACATAGCCGAGTTGGTCAGGTTGAGTGGTGATGAGTTTGCTATTTGGATGAATAAAGAAAGTCAAAAGTGTGAAAGATAAAAAACAAAAGGAGGAAGTGTGAAAAGTGAATGGGCCAAATTGAGGTGCATATGAAGACGTATGCTTTCTTCCAATTCATTAAATCGGGCTAATATGAATCAGGTGAATTGAGTTCTGCTTTTGGAAACTGGGTTAAGAAGGGGTGCACCGTTCCTGGAGGTACTGCAATACCAGGTCAATGCGTGGAGTGGACAGAGCAAGCTCTTTTTCCATCTCCCTGTTCTAAAAATCCATTTAATATATGGTCCCCAGATAGGGGACGTATCAGATATTAAACTGATAAGAACAGATTTTGATTTAATGAAGCTTTCCAAAGCACCACAAAAAATGCATGACCGAAGTCACACCAAAAACAGTGCAAAGGCTAGGATTCGTGTGGACCCCACCGTGAGGAGAGGGTCCCCAAAAATCAACCCCGTCCCTCCGAGCCAGAAGGCCACAGCAAGGGTCAGGGATCTTCGGTGCTCTCCCAAGCCGAAGCCTGGTTGAGCCTTGTCGTTGCTCCCAGCGTCCACCCAGGCATCTTACCCAAGTGGAGTAGAGAGCTACTAGTTGTTGGTTTCGCAGCCGAAACTGCCCGGACCGTCAACCGGTGTTGGTTTCTCAGCCCAAGGCTACCGGACCTCCAACCGGGTGTTGGTTTCTCAGCCGAAGCTGACCCAGACCTCCAACCGGGTGTTGGTTTCTCAGCCGAAGCTGACCCAGACCTCCAACCGGGTGTTAGTTTCTCAGCCCAAAGCTGACCAGACCTCCGACCGGGATTATAAAAATTTCCCTTCCTAGCCAGAAGGCCGGGATAGGGTAATATGCTCAAAAAGTATGAAAAGGCAAGGTACGGTGTGCTACAGAGCCCAAGGCTTGCCGGGGTCCCAAGCCAGCAAGCTCAGACTCACTCCAGGGTCGTCAGTCCTGGGGCACGTTGTACCATAGCCCCCCACCCTTACTCAGTCTAATAGCCTCGATCCTGGTAGGGCCATGTTTTCCTCTAGATGAATATACTATCCACCCAGAGTACTAGCAAGCGCAACCTTCCAGTGTGCATTGTATCATTGTACTAAGGTGGCCTGGAGCTTAAACCACCTCTTCGAACAACACTACACTTGATCTTAGCCAAAAGGCCGAGAAGCGATAACCAGAATTGGTTTGGGCCTCGAGTGGCACCCTGGCCTATGCCGGACACATCTTAGGGAGAGAGAGCGAGAGGGAGACAAAACCCACGCCTACACAAGACATTTTGTCACCCAAGCCAACCCTTGAAAAGGCTGCTTTGCAGAGCAAAAACAAGAAGAATGGTGCGTTTTGCAGCCGCCGCCCACTGCAATGAATCTGAATAACTCCTCCTTTAGGGCGCAAGCAACTCCCCTCCCCCTTGCAGTCTTTCCAATTCACGATACAAAAAGACGGACAGGACAGGTTGCCTGACTTTCCGTCACTGCCACCCTTTGCCATCCTTACCCGTAGAAAGCCCTTTCATCATCCCAAACCCTAATCTTTTCCCTTTCCTTCCCAGCCCCAAACCCTGCCCTCTGTACCTTTCTCACCACCCGCTTCCCTTCTCCTGTCATCCCCCTACCACCCGGGAAAAAAAGAGATTGCCCCCTCCTTCCACTAGCCCACCCTCCCACCCAAAGAACAACTTCTTCTGCGCAGCTTGTTTTCTAGGCAGCAGCGCTATTGTGATGTCATCGGGGGGCATTGTGACAAGCCGCCAGTGTTCCGTCTCTTCATGTTGTGCACAGTTCAAACGGAAAATACATCAACAGGCAGACTACAGAAAAGCTTACTATCAAAGGTTAGAGGGGGGCTTTCTCAGAGGTTTTTACAGTTTTTCTATTCCCAATTAGCCGTTTAAGTGTACTTATTGAAAGTAGTAATTCTTTCATAGGCCGCCCTTTCTTAGTATTTGACGTTCCTTATATTGCGGTATGAGGCTTCGCAGTAGGTTGCAAACATTCATCACCCATGACTGTCCCCAATTGAGCTCAGAAGCTCAATGTCTATCATGACCTCTCTTTTAGAATGTCCAAGAGCAAGCAAACTATTCCTCCAGGAGAGGGCGCCAACAGACTACTAAAGAGATCATCATTACTCAAAGAAAACCCCAAAAACCAATGCATGATAGGAATAAACAGGTAACTTTCTTTGGAGTGGAAGCGGAGAGATCGCACCAGATGCCAATTCTAGATCTTATCACACCTGTGGTCACTGCAGCAGCAGGTGAATCCACTTTGTCCAAAAGGGATCTATTCCATTCAATTGCAAATGATCTAGATAAGACAGAGAACTGCAGCACGGGGACATAGCCGAGTTGGTCAGGTTGAGTGGTGATGAGTTTGCTATTTGGATGAATAAAGAAAGTCAAAAGTGTGAAAGATAAAAAACAAAAGGAGGAAGTGTGAAAAGTGAATGGGCCAAATTGAGGTGCATATGAAGACGTATGCTTTCTTCCAATTCATTAAATCGGGCTAATATGAATCAGGTGAATTGAGTTCTGCTTTTGGAAACTGGGTTAAGAAGGGGTGCACCGTTCCTGGAGGTACTGCAATACCAGGTCAATGCGTGGAGTGGACAGAGCAAGCTCTTTTTCCATCTCCCTGTTCTAAAAATCCATTTAATATATGGTCCCCAGATAGGGGACGTATCAGATATTAAACTGATAAGAACAGATACTACACTTGATCTTAGCCAAAAGGCCGAGAAGCGATAACCAGAATTGGTTTGGGCCTCGAGTGGCACCCTGGCCTATGCCGGACACATCTTAGGGAGAGAGAGCGAGAGGGAGACAAACCCACGCCTACACAAGACATTTTGTCACCCAAGCCAACCCTTGAAAAGGCTGCTTTGCAGAGCAAAAACAAGAAGAATGGTGCGTTTTGCAGCCGCCGCCCACTGCAATGAATCTGAATAACTCCTCCTTTAGGGCGCAAGCAACTCCCCTCCCCCTTGCAGTCTTTCCAATTCACGATACAAAAAGACGGACAGGACAGGTTGCCTGACTTTCCGTCACTGCCACCCTTTGCCATCCTTACCCGTAGAAAGCCCTTTCATCATCCCCAAACCCTAATCTTTTCCCTTTCCTTCCCAGCCCCCAAACCCTGCCCTCTGTACCTTTCTCACCACCCCGCTTCCCTTCTCCTGTCATCCCCCTACCACCCGGGAAAAAAAGAGATTGCCCCCTCCTTCCACTAGCCCACCCTCCCACCCAAAGAACAACTTCTTCTGCGCAGCTTGTTTTCTAGGCAGCAGCGATATTGTGATGTCATCGGGGGGCATTGTGACAAGCCGCCAGTGTTCCGTCTCTTCATGTTGTGCACAGTTCAAACGGAAAATACATCAACAGGCAGACTACAGAAAAGCTTACTATCAAAGGTTAGAGGGGGGCTTTCTCAGAGGGCTTTTTACAGTTTTTCTATTCCCAATTAGCCGTTTAAGTGTACTTATTGAAAGTAGTAATTCTTTCATAGGCCGCCCTTTCTTAGTATTTGACGTTCCTTATATTGCGGTATGAGGCTTCGCAGTAGGTTGCAAACATTCATCACCCATGACTGTCCCCAATTGAGCTCAGAAGCTCAATGTCTATCATGACCTCTCTTTTAGAATGTCCAAGAGCAAGCAAACTATTCCTCCAGGAGAGGGCGCCAACAGACTACTAAAGAGATCATCATTACTCAAAGAAAACCCCAAAAACCAATGCATGATAGGAATAAACAGGTAACTTTCTTTGGAGTGGAAGCGGAGAGATCGCACCAGATGCCAATTCTAGATCTTATCACACCTGTGGTCACTGCAGCAGCAGGTGAATCCACTTTGTCCAAAAGGGATCTATTCCATTCAATTGCAAATGATCTAGATAAGACAGAGAACTGCAGCACGGGGACATAGCCGAGTTGGTCAGGTTGAGTGGTGATGAGTTTGCTATTTGGATGAATAAAGAAAGTCAAAAGTGTGAAAGATAAAAAACAAAAGGAGGAAGTGTGAAAAGTGAATGGGCCAAATTGAGGTGCATATGAAGACGTATGCTTTCTTCCAATTCATTAAATCGGGCTAATATGAATCAGGTGAATTGAGTTCTGCTTTTGGAAACTGGGTTAAGAAGGGGTGCACCGTTCCTGGAGGTACTGCAATACCAGGTCAATGCGTGGAGTGGACAGAGCAAGCTCTTTTTCCATCTCCCTGTTCTAAAAATCCATTTAATATATGGTCCCCAGATAGGGGACGTATCAGATATTAAACTGATAAGAACAGATTTTTGATTTAATGAAGCTTTCCAAAGCACCACAAAAAATGCATGACCGAAGTCACACCAAAAACAGTGCAAAGGCTAGGATTCGTGTGGACCCCACCGTGAGGAGAGGGTCCCCAAAAATCAACCCCGTCCCTCCGAGCCAGAAGGCCACAGCAAGGGTCAGGGATCTTCGGTGCTCTCCCAAGCCGAAGCCTGGTTGAGCCTTGTCGTTGCTCCCAGCGTCCACCCAGGCATCTTACCCAAGTGGAGTAGAGAGCTACTAGTTGTTGGTTTCGCAGCCGAAACTGCCCGGACCGTCAACCGGTGTTGGTTTCTCAGCCCAAGGCTAACCGGACCTCCAACCGGGTGTTGGTTTCTCAGCCGAAGCTGACCCAGACCTCCAACCGGGTGTTGGTTTCTCAGCCGAAGCTGACCCAGACCTCCAACCGGGTGTTAGTTTCTCAGCCCAAAGCTGACCAGACCTCCGACCGGGATTATAAAAATTTCCCTTCCTAGCCAGAAGGCCGGGATAGGGTAATATGCTCAAAAAGTATGAAAAGGCAAGGTACGGTGTGCTACAGAGCCCAAGGCTTGCCGGGGTCCCAAGCCAGCAAGCTCAGACTCACTCCAGGGTCGTCAGTCCTGGGGCACGTTGTACCATAGCCCCCCACCCTTACTCAGTCTAATAGCCTCGATCCTGGTAGGGCCATGTTTTCCTCTAGATGAATATACTATCCACCCAGAGTACTAGCAAGCGCAACCTTCCAGTGTGCATTGTATCATTGTACTAAGGTGGCCTGGAGCTTAAACCACCTCTTCGAACAACACTACACTTGATCTTAGCCAAAAGGCCGAGAAGCGATAACCAGAATTGGTTTGGGCCTCGAGTGGCACCCTGGCCTATGCCGGACACATCTTAGGGAGAGAGAGCGAGAGGGAGACAAACCCACGCCTACACAAGACATTTTGTCACCCAAGCCAACCCTTGAAAAGGCTGCTTTGCAGAGCAAAAACAAAGAAGAATGGTGCGTTTTGCAGCCGCCGCCCACTGCAATGAATCTGAATAACTCCTCCTTTAGGGCGCAAGCAACTCCCCTCCCCCTTGCAGTCTTTCCAATTCACGATACAAAAAGACGGACAGGACAGGTTGCCTGACTTTCCGTCACTGCCACCCTTTGCCATCCTTACCCGTAGAAAGCCCTTTCATCATCCCCAAACCCTAATCTTTTCCCTTTCCTTCCCAGCCCCCAAACCCTGCCCTCTGTACCTTTCTCACCACCCGCTTCCCTTCTCCTGTCATCCCCCTACCACCCGGGAAAAAAAGAGATTGCCCCCTCCTTCCACTAGCCCACCCTCCCACCCAAAGAACAACTTCTTCTGCGCAGCTTGTTTTCTAGGCAGCAGCGCTATTGTGATGTCATCGGGGGGCATTGTGACAAGCCGCCAGTGTTCCGTCTCTTCATGTTGTGCACAGTTCAAACGGAAAATACATCAACAGGCAGACTACAGAAAAGCTTACTATCAAAGGTTAGAGGGGGGCTTTCTCAGAGGGCTTTTTACAGTTTTTCTATTCCCAATTAGCCGTTTAAGTGTACTTATTGAAAGTAGTAATTCTTTCATAGGCCGCCCTTTCTTAGTATTTGACGTTCCTTATATTGCGGTATGAGGCTTCGCAGTAGGTTGCAAACATTCATCACCCATGACTGTCCCCAATTGAGCTCAGAAGCTCAATGTCTATCATGACCTCTCTTTTAGAATGTCCAAGAGCAAGCAAACTATTCCTCCAGGAGAGGGCGCCAACAGACTACTAAAGAGATCATCATTACTCAAAGAAAACCCCAAAAACCAATGCATGATAGGAATAAACAGGTAACTTTCTTTGGAGTGGAAGCGGAGAGATCGCACCAGATGCCAATTCTAGATCTTATCACACCTGTGGTCACTGCAGCAGCAGGTGAATCCACTTTGTCCAAAAGGGATCTATTCCATTCAATTGCAAATGATCTAGATAAGACAGAGAACTGCAGCACGGGGACATAGCCGAGTTGGTCAGGTTGAGTGGTGATGAGTTTGCTATTTGGATGAATAAAGAAAGTCAAAAGTGTGAAAGATAAAAAACAAAAGGAGGAAGTGTGAAAAGTGAATGGGCCAAATTGAGGTGCATATGAAGACGTATGCTTTCTTCCAATTCATTAAATCGGGCTAATATGAATCAGGTGAATTGAGTTCTGCTTTTGGAAACTGGGTTAAGAAGGGGTGCACCGTTCCTGGAGGTACTGCAATACCAGGTCAATGCGTGGAGTGGACAGAGCAAGCTCTTTTTCCATCTCCCTGTTCTAAAAATCCATTTAATATATGGTCCCCAGATAGGGGACGTATCAGATATTAAACTGATAAGAACAGATACTACACTTGATCTTAGCCAAAAGGCCGAGAAGCGATAACCAGAATTGGTTTGGGCCTCGAGTGGCACCCTGGCCTATGCCGGACACATCTTAGGGAGAGAGAGCGAGAGGGAGACAAACCCACGCCTACACAAGACATTTTGTCACCCAAGCCAACCCTTGAAAAGGCTGCTTTGCAGAGCAAAAACAAGAAGAATGGTGCGTTTTGCAGCCGCCGCCCACTGCAATGAATCTGAATAACTCCTCCTTTAGGGCGCAAGCAACTCCCCTCCCCCTTGCAGTCTTTCCAATTCACGATACAAAAAGACGGACAGGACAGGTTGCCTGACTTTCCGTCACTGCCACCCTTTGCCATCCTTACCCGTAGAAAGCCCTTTCATCATCCCCAAACCCTAATCTTTTCCCTTTCCTTCCCAGCCCCCAAACCCTGCCCTCTGTACCTTTCTCACCACCCGCTTCCCTTCTCCTGTCATCCCCCTACCACCCGGGAAAAAAAGAGATTGCCCCCTCCTTCCACTAGCCCACCCTCCCACCCAAAGAACAACTTCTTCTGCGCAGCTTGTTTTCTAGGCAGCAGCGCTATTGTGATGTCATCGGGGGGCATTGTGACAAGCCGCCAGTGTTCCGTCTCTTCATGTTGTGCACAGTTCAAACGGAAAATACATCAACAGGCAGACTACAGAAAAGCTTACTATCAAAGGTTAGAGGGGGCTTTCTCAGAGGGCTTTTTACAGTTTTTCTATTCCCAATTAGCCGTTTAAGTGTACTTATTGAAAGTAGTAATTCTTTCATAGGCCGCCCTTTCTTAGTATTTGACGTTCCTTATATTGCGGTATGAGGCTTCGCAGTAGGTTGCAAACATTCATCACCCATGACTGTCCCCAATTGAGCTCAGAAGCTCAATGTCTATCATGACCTCTCTTTTAGAATGTCCAAGAGCAAGCAAACTATTCCTCCAGGAGAGGGCGCCAACAGACTACTAAAGAGATCATCATTACTCAAAGAAAACCCCAAAAACCAATGCATGATAGGAATAAACAGGTAACTTTCTTTGGAGTGGAAGCGGAGAGATCGCACCAGATGCCAATTCTAGATCTTATCACACCTGTGGTCACTGCAGCAGCAGGTGAATCCACTTTGTCCAAAAGGGATCTATTCCATTCAATTGCAAATGATCTAGATAAGACAGAGAACTGCAGCACGGGGACATAGCCGAGTTGGTCAGGTTGAGTGGTGATGAGTTTGCTATTTGGATGAATAAAGAAAGTCAAAAGTGTGAAAGATAAAAAACAAAAGGAGGAAGTGTGAAAAGTGAATGGGCCAAATTGAGGTGCATATGAAGACGTATGCTTTCTTCCAATTCATTAAATCGGGCTAATATGAATCAGGTGAATTGAGTTCTGCTTTTGGAAACTGGGTTAAGAAGGGGTGCACCGTTCCTGGAGGTACTGCAATACCAGGTCAATGCGTGGAGTGGACAGAGCAAGCTCTTTTTCCATCTCCCTGTTCTAAAAATCCATTTAATATATGGTCCCCAGATAGGGGACGTATCAGATATTAAACTGATAAGAACAGATACTACACTTGATCTTAGCCAAAAGGCCGAGAAGCGATAACCAGAATTGGTTTGGGCCTCGAGTGGCACCCTGGCCTATGCCGGACACATCTTAGGGAGAGAGAGCGAGAGGGAGACAAACCCACGCCTACACAAGACATTTTGTCACCCAAGCCAACCCTTGAAAAGGCTGCTTTGCAGAGCAAAAACAAGAAGAATGGTGCGTTTTGCAGCCGCCGCCCACTGCAATGAATCTGAATAACTCCTCCTTTAGGGCGCAAGCAACTCCCCTCCCCCTTGCAGTCTTTCCAATTCACGATACAAAAAGACGGACAGGACAGGTTGCCTGACTTTCCGTCACTGCCACTCTTTGCCATCCTTACCCGTAGAAAGCCCTTTCATCATCCCCAAACCCTAATCTTTTCCCTTTCCTTCCCAGCCCCCAAACCCTGCCCTCTGTACCTTTCTCACCACCCGCTTCCCTTCTCCTGTCATCCCCCTACCACCCGGGAAAAAAAGAGATTGCCCCCTCCTTCCACTAGCCCACCCTCCCACCCAAAGAACAACTTCTTCTGCGCAGCTTGTTTTCTAGGCAGCAGCGCTATTGTGATGTCATCGGGGGCATTGTGACAAGCCGCCAGTGTTCCGTCTCTTCATGTTGTGCACAGTTCAAACGGAAAATACATCAACAGGCAGACTACAGAAAAGCTTACTATCAAAGGTTAGAGGGGGGCTTTCTCAGAGGGCTTTTTACAGTTTTTCTATTCCCAATTAGCCGTTTAAGTGTACTTATTGAAAGTAGTAATTCTTTCATAGGCCGCCCTTTCTTAGTATTTGACGTTCCTTATATTGCGGTATGAGGCTTCGCAGTAGGTTGCAAACATTCATCACCCATGACTGTCCCCAATTGAGCTCAGAAGCTCAATGTCTATCATGACCTCTCTTTTAGAATGTCCAAGAGCAAGCAAACTATTCCTCCAGGAGAGGGCGCCAACAGACTACTAAAGAGATCATCATTACTCAAAGAAAACCCCAAAAACCAATGCATGATAGGAATAAACAGGTAACTTTCTTTGGAGTGGAAGCGGAGAGATCGCACCAGATGCCAATTCTAGATCTTATCACACCTGTGGTCACTGCAGCAGCAGGTGAATCCACTTTGTCCAAAAGGGATCTATTCCATTCAATTGCAAATGATCTAGATAAGACAGAGAACTGCAGCACGGGGACATAGCCGAGTTGGTCAGGTTGAGTGGTGATGAGTTTGCTATTTGGATGAATAAAGAAAGTCAAAAGTGTGAAAGATAAAAAACAAAAGGAGGAAGTGTGAAAAGTGAATGGGCCAAATTGAGGTGCATATGAAGACGTATGCTTTCTTCCAATTCATTAAATCGGGCTAATATGAATCAGGTGAATTGAGTTCTGCTTTTGGAAACTGGGTTAAGAAGGGGTGCACCGTTCCTGGAGGTACTGCAATACCAGGTCAATGCGTGGAGTGGACAGAGCAAGCTCTTTTTCCATCTCCCTGTTCTAAAAATCCATTTAATATATGGTCCCCAGATAGGGGACGTATCAGATATTAAACTGATAAGAACAGATACTACACTTGATCTTAGCCAAAAGGCCGAGAAGCGATAACCAGAATTGGTTTGGGCCTCGAGTGGCACCCTGGCCTATGCCGGACACATCTTAGGGAGAGAGAGCGAGAGGGAGACAAACCCACGCCTACACAAGACATTTTGTCACCCAAGCCAACCCTTGAAAAGGCTGCTTTGCAGAGCAAAAACAAGAAGAATGGTGCGTTTTGCAGCCGCCGCCCACTGCAATGAATCTGAATAACTCCTCCTTTAGGGCGCAAGCAACTCCCCTCCCCCTTGCAGTCTTTCCAATTCACGATACAAAAAGACGGACAGGACAGGTTGCCTGACTTTCCGTCACTGCCACCCTTTGCCATCCTTACCCGTAGAAAGCCCTTTCATCATCCCCAAACCCTAATCTTTTCCCTTTCCTTCCCAGCCCCCAAACCCTGCCCTCTGTACCTTTCTCACCACCCGCTTCCCTTCTCCTGTCATCCCCCTACCACCCGGGAAAAAAAGAGATTGCCCCCTCCTTCCACTAGCCCACCCTCCCACCCAAAGAACAACTTCTTCTGCGCAGCTTGTTTTCTAGGCAGCAGCGCTATTGTGATGTCATCGGGGGGCATTGTGACAAGCCGCCAGTGTTCCGTCTCTTCATGTTGTGCACAGTTCAAACGGAAAATACATCAACAGGCAGACTACAGAAAAGCTTACTATCAAAGGTTAGAGGGGGGCTTTCTCAGAGGGCTTTTTACAGTTTTTCTATTCCCAATTAGCCGTTTAAGTGTACTTATTGAAAGTAGTAATTCTTTCATAGGCCGCCCTTTCTTAGTATTTGACGTTCCTTATATTGCGGTATGAGGCTTCGCAGTAGGTTGCAAACATTCATCACCCATGACTGTCCCCAATTGAGCTCAGAAGCTCAATGTCTATCATGACCTCTCTTTTAGAATGTCCAAGAGCAAGCAAACTATTCCTCCAGGAGAGGGCGCCAACAGACTACTAAAGAGATCATCATTACTCAAAGAAAACCCCAAAAACCAATGCATGATAGGAATAAACAGGTAACTTTCTTTGGAGTGGAAGCGGAGAGATCGCACCAGATGCCAATTCTAGATCTTATCACACCTGTGGTCACTGCAGCAGCAGGTGAATCCACTTTGTCCAAAAGGGATCTATTCCATTCAATTGCAAATGATCTAGATAAGACAGAGAACTGCAGCACGGGGACATAGCCGAGTTGGTCAGGTTGAGTGGTGATGAGTTTGCTATTTGGATGAATAAAGAAAGTCAAAAGTGTGAAAGATAAAAAACAAAAGGAGGAAGTGTGAAAAGTGAATGGGCCAAATTGAGGTGCATATGAAGACGTATGCTTTCTTCCAATTCATTAAATCGGGCTAATATGAATCAGGTGAATTGAGTTCTGCTTTTGGAAACTGGGTTAAGAAGGGGTGCACCGTTCCTGGAGGTACTGCAATACCAGGTCAATGCGTGGAGTGGACAGAGCAAGCTCTTTTTCCATCTCCCTGTTCTAAAAATCCATTTAATATATGGTCCCCAGATAGGGGACGTATCAGATATTAAACTGATAAGAACAGATTTTTGATTTAATGAAGCTTTCCAAAGCACCACAAAAAATGCATGACCGAAGTCACACCAAAAACAGTGCAAAGGCTAGGATTCGTGTGGACCCCACCGTGAGGAGAGGGTCCCCAAAAATCAACCCCGTCCCTCCGAGCCAGAAGGCCACAGCAAGGGTCAGGGATCTTCGGTGCTCTCCCAAGCCGAAGCCTGGTTGAGCCTTGTCGTTGCTCCCAGCGTCCACCCAGGCATCTTACCCAAGTGGAGTAGAGAGCTACTAGTTGTTGGTTTCGCAGCCGAAACTGCCCGGACCGTCAACCGGTGTTGGTTTCTCAGCCCAAGGCTAACCGGACCTCCAACCGGGTGTTGGTTTCTCAGCCGAAGCTGACCCAGACCTCCAACCGGGTGTTGGTTTCTCAGCCGAAGCTGACCCAGACCTCCAACCGGGTGTTAGTTTCTCAGCCCAAAGCTGACCAGACCTCCGACCGGGATTATAAAAATTTCCCTTCCTAGCCAGAAGGCCGGGATAGGGTAATATGCTCAAAAAGTATGAAAAGGCAAGGTACGGTGTGCTACAGAGCCCAAGGCTTGCCGGGGTCCCAAGCCAGCAAGCTCAGACTCACTCCAGGGTCGTCAGTCCTGGGGCACGTTGTACCATAGCCCCCCACCCTTACTCAGTCTAATAGCCTCGATCCTGGTAGGGCCATGTTTTCCTCTAGATGAATATACTATCCACCCAGAGTACTAGCAAGCGCAACCTTCCAGTGTGCATTGTATCATTGTACTAAGGTGGCCTGGAGCTTAAACCACCTCTTCGAACAACACTACACTTGATCTTAGCCAAAAGGCCGAGAAGCGATAACCAGAATTGGTTTGGGCCTCGAGTGGCACCCTGGCCTATGCCGGACACATCTTAGGGAGAGAGAGCGAGAGGGAGACAAACCCACGCCTACACAAGACATTTTGTCACCCAAGCCAACCCTTGAAAAGGCTGCTTTGCAGAGCAAAAACAAGAAGAATGGTGCGTTTTGCAGCCGCCGCCCACTGCAATGAATCTGAATAACTCCTCCTTTAGGGCGCAAGCAACTCCCCTCCCCCTTGCAGTCTTTCCAATTCACGATACAAAAAGACGGACAGGACAGGTTGCCTGACTTTCCGTCACTGCCACCCTTTGCCATCCTTACCCGTAGAAAGCCCTTTCATCATCCCCAAACCCTAATCTTTTCCCTTTCCTTCCCAGCCCCCAAACCCTGCCCTCTGTACCTTTCTCACCACCCGCTTCCCTTCTCCTGTCATCCCCCTACCACCCGGGAAAAAAAGAGATTGCCCCCTCCTTCCACTAGCCCACCCTCCCACCCAAAGAACAACTTCTTCTGCGCAGCTTGTTTTCTAGGCAGCAGCGCTATTGTGATGTCATCGGGGGGCATTGTGACAAGCCGCCAGTGTTCCGTCTCTTCATGTTGTGCACAGTTCAAACGGAAAATACATCAACAGGCAGACTACAGAAAAGCTTACTATCAAAGGTTAGAGGGGGGCTTTCTCAGAGGGCTTTTTACAGTTTTTCTATTCCCAATTAGCCGTTTAAGTGTACTTATTGAAAGTAGTAATTCTTTCATAGGCCGCCCTTTCTTAGTATTTGACGTTCCTTATATTGCGGTATGAGGCTTCGCAGTAGGTTGCAAACATTCATCACCCATGACTGTCCCCAATTGAGCTCAGAAGCTCAATGTCTATCATGACCTCTCTTTTAGAATGTCCAAGAGCAAGCAAACTATTCCTCCAGGAGAGGGCGCCAACAGACTACTAAAGAGATCATCATTACTCAAAGAAAACCCCAAAAACCAATGCATGATAGGAATAAACAGGTAACTTTCTTTGGAGTGGAAGCGGAGAGATCGCACCAGATGCCAATTCTAGATCTTATCACACCTGTGGTCACTGCAGCAGCAGGTGAATCCACTTTGTCCAAAAGGGATCTATTCCATTCAATTGCAAATGATCTAGATAAGACAGAGAACTGCAGCACGGGGACATAGCCGAGTTGGTCAGGTTGAGTGGTGATGAGTTTGCTATTTGGATGAATAAAGAAAGTCAAAAGTGTGAAAGATAAAAAACAAAAGGAGGAAGTGTGAAAAGTGAATGGGCCAAATTGAGGTGCATATGAAGACGTATGCTTTCTTCCAATTCATTAAATCGGGCTAATATGAATCAGGTGAATTGAGTTCTGCTTTTGGAAACTGGGTTAAGAAGGGGTGCACCGTTCCTGGAGGTACTGCAATACCAGGTCAATGCGTGGAGTGGACAGAGCAAGCTCTTTTTCCATCTCCCTGTTCTAAAAATCCATTTAATATATGGTCCCCAGATAGGGGACGTATCAGATATTAAACTGATAAGAACAGATACTACACTTGATCTTAGCCAAAAGGCCGAGAAGCGATAACCAGAATTGGTTTGGGCCTCGAGTGGCACCCTGGCCTATGCCGGACACATCTTAGGGAGAGAGAGCGAGAGGGAGACAAACCCACGCCTACACAAGACATTTTGTCACCCAAGCCAACCCTTGAAAAGGCTGCTTTGCAGAGCAAAAACAAGAAGAATGGTGCGTTTTGCAGCCGCCGCCCACTGCAATGAATCTGAATAACTCCTCCTTTAGGGCGCAAGCAACTCCCCTCCCCCTTGCAGTCTTTCCAATTCACGATACAAAAAGACGGACAGGACAGGTTGCCTGACTTTCCGTCACTGCCACCCTTTGCCATCCTTACCCGTAGAAAGCCCTTTCATCATCCCCAAACCCTAATCTTTTCCCTTTCCTTCCCAGCCCCCAAACCCTGCCCTCTGTACCTTTCTCACCACCCGCTTCCCTTCTCCTGTCATCCCCCTACCACCCGGGAAAAAAAGAGATTGCCCCCTCCTTCCACTAGCCCACCCTCCCACCCAAAGAACAACTTCTTCTGCGCAGCTTGTTTTCTAGGCAGCAGCGCTATTGTGATGTCATCGGGGGGCATTGTGACAAGCCGCCAGTGTTCCGTCTCTTCATGTTGTGCACAGTTCAAACGGAAAATACATCAACAGGCAGACTACAGAAAAGCTTACTATCAAAGGTTAGAGGGGGGCTTTCTCAGAGGGCTTTTTACAGTTTTTCTATTCCCAATTAGCCGTTTAAGTGTACTTATTGAAAGTAGTAATTCTTTCATAGGCCGCCCTTTCTTAGTATTTGACGTTCCTTATATTGCGGTATGAGGCTTCGCAGTAGGTTGCAAACATTCATCACCCATGACTGTCCCCAATTGAGCTCAGAAGCTCAATGTCTATCATGACCTCTCTTTTAGAATGTCCAAGAGCAAGCAAACTATTCCTCCAGGAGAGGGCGCCAACAGACTACTAAAGAGATCATCATTACTCAAAGAAAACCCCAAAAACCAATGCATGATAGGAATAAACAGGTAACTTTCTTTGGAGTGGAAGCGGAGAGATCGCACCAGATGCCAATTCTAGATCTTATCACACCTGTGGTCACTGCAGCAGCAGGTGAATCCACTTTGTCCAAAAGGGATCTATTCCATTCAATTGCAAATGATCTAGATAAGACAGAGAACTGCAGCACGGGGACATAGCCGAGTTGGTCAGGTTGAGTGGTGATGAGTTTGCTATTTGGATGAATAAAGAAAGTCAAAAGTGTGAAAGATAAAAAACAAAAGGAGGAAGTGTGAAAAGTGAATGGGCCAAATTGAGGTGCATATGAAGACGTATGCTTTCTTCCAATTCATTAAATCGGGCTAATATGAATCAGGTGAATTGAGTTCTGCTTTTGGAAACTGGGTTAAGAAGGGGTGCACCGTTCCTGGAGGTACTGCAATACCAGGTCAATGCGTGGAGTGGACAGAGCAAGCTCTTTTTCCATCTCCCTGTTCTAAAAATCCATTTAATATATGGTCCCCAGATAGGGGACGTATCAGATATTAAACTGATAAGAACAGATTTTTTTTGATTTAATGAAGCTTTCCAAAGCACCACAAAAAATGCATGACCGAAGTCACACCAAAAACAGTGCAAAGGCTAGGATTCGTGTGGACCCCACCGTGAGGAGAGGGTCCCCAAAAATCAACCCCGTCCCTCCGAGCCAGAAGGCCACAGCAAGGGTCAGGGATCTTCGGTGCTCCCCCAAGCCGAAGCCTGGTTGAGCCTTGTCGTTGCTCCCAGCGTCCACCCAGGCATCTTACCCAAGTGGAGTAGAGAGCTACTAGTTGTTGGTTTCGCAGCCGAAACTGCCCGGACCGTCAACCGGTGTTGGTTTCTCAGCCCAAGGCTAACCGGACCTCCAACCGGGTGTTGGTTTCTCAGCCGAAGCTGACCCAGACCTCCAACCGGGTGTTGGTTTCTCAGCCGAAGCTGACCCGGACCTCCAACCGGGTGTTAGTTTCTCAGCCCAAAGCTGACCAGACCTCCGACCGGGATTATAAAAAATTTCCCTTCCTAGCCAGAAGGCCGGGATAGGGTAATATGCTCAAAAAGTATGAAAAGGCAAGGTACGGTGTGCTACAGAGCCCAAGGCTTGCCGGGGTCCCAAGCCAGCAAGCTCAGACTCACTCCAGGGTCGTCAGTCCTGGGGCACGTTGTACCATAGCCCCCCATCCTTACTCAGTCTAATAGCCTCGATCCTGGTAGGGCCATGTTTTCCACTAGATGAATATACTATCCACCCAGAGTACTAGCAAGCGCAACCTTCCAGTGTGCATTGTATCATTGTACTAAGGTGGCCTGGAGCTTAAACCACCTCTTCGAACAACACTACACTTGATCTTAGCCAAAAGGCCGAGAAGCGATAACCAGAATTGGTTTGGGCCTCGAGTGGCACCCTGGCCTATGCCGGACACATCTTAGGGAGAGAGAGCGAGAGGGAGACAAACCCACGCCTACACAAGACATTTTGTCACCCAAGCCAACCCTTGAAAAGGCTGCTTTGCAGAGCAAAAACAAGAAGAATGGTGCGTTTTGCAGCCGCCGCCCACTGCAATGAATCTGAATAACTCCTCCTTTAGGGCGCAAGCAACTCCCCTCCCCCTTGCAGTCTTTCCAATTCACGATACAAAAAGACGGACAGGACAGGTTGCCTGACTTTCCGTCACTGCCACCCTTTGCCATCCTTACCCGTAGAAAGCCCTTTCATCATCCCCAAACCCTAATCTTTTCCCTTTCCTTCCCAGCCCCCAAACCCTGCCCTCTGTACCTTTCTCACCACCCGCTTCCCTTCTCCTGTCATCCCCCTACCACCCGGGAAAAAAAGAGATTGCCCCCTCCTTCCACTAGCCCACCCTCCCACCCAAAGAACAACTTCTTCTGCGCAGCTTGTTTTCTAGGCAGCAGCGCTATTGTGATGTCATCGGGGGGCATTGTGACAAGCCGCCAGTGTTCCGTCTCTTCATGTTGTGCACAGTTCAAACGGAAAATACATCAACAGGCAGACTACAGAAAAGCTTACTATCAAAGGTTAGAGGGGGGCTTTCTCAGAGGGCTTTTTACAGTTTTTCTATTCCCAATTAGCCGTTTAAGTGTACTTATTGAAAGTAGTAATTCTTTCATAGGCCGCCCTTTCTTAGTATTTGACGTTCCTTATATTGCGGTATGAGGCTTCGCAGTAGGTTGCAAACATTCATCACCCATGACTGTCCCCAATTGAGCTCAGAAGCTCAATGTCTATCATGACCTCTCTTTTAGAATGTCCAAGAGCAAGCAAACTATTCCTCCAGGAGAGGGCGCCAACAGACTACTAAAGAGATCATCATTACTCAAAGAAAACCCCAAAAACCAATGCATGATAGGAATAAACAGGTAACTTTCTTTGGAGTGGAAGCGGAGAGATCGCACCAGATGCCAATTCTAGATCTTATCACACCTGTGGTCACTGCAGCAGCAGGTGAATCCACTTTGTCCAAAAGGGATCTATTCCATTCAATTGCAAATGATCTAGATAAGACAGAGAACTGCAGCACGGGGACATAGCCGAGTTGGTCAGGTTGAGTGGTGATGAGTTTGCTATTTGGATGAATAAAGAAAGTCAAAAGTGTGAAAGATAAAAAACAAAAGGAGGAAGTGTGAAAAGTGAATGGGCCAAATTGAGGTGCATATGAAGACGTATGCTTTCTTCCAATTCATTAAATCGGGCTAATATGAATCAGGTGAATTGAGTTCTGCTTTTGGAAACTGGGTTAAGAAGGGGTGCACCGTTCCTGGAGGTACTGCAATACCAGGTCAATGCGTGGAGTGGACAGAGCAAGCTCTTTTTCCATCTCCCTGTTCTAAAAATCCATTTAATATATGGTCCCCAGATAGGGGACGTATCAGATATTAAACTGATAAGAACAGATACTACACTTGATCTTAGCCAAAAGGCCGAGAAGCGATAACCAGAATTGGTTTGGGCCTCGAGTGGCACCCTGGCCTATGCCGGACACATCTTAGGGAGAGAGAGCGAGAGGGAGACAAACCCACGCCTACACAAGACATTTTGTCACCCAAGCCAACCCTTGAAAAGGCTGCTTTGCAGAGCAAAAACAAGAAGAATGGTGCGTTTTGCAGCCGCCGCCCACTGCAATGAATCTGAATAACTCCTCCTTTAGGGCGCAAGCAACTCCCCTCCCCCTTGCAGTCTTTCCAATTCACGATACAAAAAGACGGACAGGACAGGTTGCCTGACTTTCCGTCACTGCCACCCTTTGCCATCCTTACCCGTAGAAAGCCCTTTCATCATCCCCAAACCCTAATCTTTTCCCTTTCCTTCCCAGCCCCCAAACCCTGCCCTCTGTACCTTTCTCACCACCCGCTTCCCTTCTCCTGTCATCCCCCTACCACCCGGGAAAAAAAGAGATTGCCCCCTCCTTCCACTAGCCCACCCTCCCACCCAAAGAACAACTTCTTCTGCGCAGCTTGTTTTCTAGGCAGCAGCGCTATTGTGATGTCATCGGGGGGCATTGTGACAAGCCGCCAGTGTTCCGTCTCTTCATGTTGTGCACAGTTCAAACGGAAAATACATCAACAGGCAGACTACAGAAAAGCTTACTATCAAAGGTTAGAGGGGGGCTTTCTCAGAGGGCTTTTTACAGTTTTTCTATTCCCAATTAGCCGTTTAAGTGTACTTATTGAAAGTAGTAATTCTTTCATAGGCCGCCCTTTCTTAGTATTTGACGTTCCTTATATTGCGGTATGAGGCTTCGCAGTAGGTTGCAAACATTCATCACCCATGACTGTCCCCAATTGAGCTCAGAAGCTCAATGTCTATCATGACCTCTCTTTTAGAATGTCCAAGAGCAAGCAAACTATTCCTCCAGGAGAGGGCGCCAACAGACTACTAAAGAGATCATCATTACTCAAAGAAAACCCCAAAAACCAATGCATGATAGGAATAAACAGGTAACTTTCTTTGGAGTGGAAGCGGAGAGATCGCACCAGATGCCAATTCTAGATCTTATCACACCTGTGGTCACTGCAGCAGCAGGTGAATCCACTTTGTCCAAAAGGGATCTATTCCATTCAATTGCAAATGATCTAGATAAGACAGAGAACTGCAGCACGGGGACATAGCCGAGTTGGTCAGGTTGAGTGGTGATGAGTTTGCTATTTGGATGAATAAAGAAAGTCAAAAGTGTGAAAGATAAAAAACAAAAGGAGGAAGTGTGAAAAGTGAATGGGCCAAATTGAGGTGCATATGAAGACGTATGCTTTCTTCCAATTCATTAAATCGGGCTAATATGAATCAGGTGAATTGAGTTCTGCTTTTGGAAACTGGGTTAAGAAGGGGTGCACCGTTCCTGGAGGTACTGCAATACCAGGTCAATGCGTGGAGTGGACAGAGCAAGCTCTTTTTCCATCTCCCTGTTCTAAAAATCCATTTAATATATGGTCCCCAGATAGGGGACGTATCAGATATTAAACTGATAAGAACAGATACTACACTTGATCTTAGCCAAAAGGCCGAGAAGCGATAACCAGAATTGGTTTGGGCCTCGAGTGGCACCCTGGCCTATGCCGGACACATCTTAGGGAGAGAGAGCGAGAGGGAGACAAACCCACGCCTACACAAGACATTTTGTCACCCAAGCCAACCCTTGAAAAGGCTGCTTTGCAGAGCAAAAACAAGAAGAATGGTGCGTTTTGCAGCCGCCGCCCACTGCAATGAATCTGAATAACTCCTCCTTTAGGGCGCAAGCAACTCCCCTCCCCCTTGCAGTCTTTCCAATTCACGATACAAAAAGACGGACAGGACAGGTTGCCTGACTTTCCGTCACTGCCACCCTTTGCCATCCTTACCCGTAGAAAGCCCTTTCATCATCCCCAAACCCTAATCTTTTCCCTTTCCTTCCCAGCCCCCAAACCCTGCCCTCTGTACCTTTCTCACCACCCGCTTCCCTTCTCCTGTCATCCCCCTACCACCCGGGAAAAAAAGAGATTGCCCCCTCCTTCCACTAGCCCACCCTCCCACCCAAAGAACAACTTCTTCTGCGCAGCTTGTTTTCTAGGCAGCAGCGCTATTGTGATGTCATCGGGGGGCATTGTGACAAGCCGCCAGTGTTCCGTCTCTTCATGTTGTGCACAGTTCAAACGGAAAATACATCAACAGGCAGACTACAGAAAAGCTTACTATCAAAGGTTAGAGGGGGGCTTTCTCAGAGGGCTTTTTACAGTTTTTCTATTCCCAATTAGCCGTTTAAGTGTACTTATTGAAAGTAGTAATTCTTTCATAGGCCGCCCTTTCTTAGTATTTGACGTTCCTTATATTGCGGTATGAGGCTTCGCAGTAGGTTGCAAACATTCATCACCCATGACTGTCCCCAATTGAGCTCAGAAGCTCAATGTCTATCATGACCTCTCTTTTAGAATGTCCAAGAGCAAGCAAACTATTCCTCCAGGAGAGGGCGCCAACAGACTACTAAAGAGATCATCATTACTCAAAGAAAACCCCAAAAACCAATGCATGATAGGAATAAACAGGTAACTTTCTTTGGAGTGGAAGCGGAGAGATCGCACCAGATGCCAATTCTAGATCTTATCACACCTGTGGTCACTGCAGCAGCAGGTGAATCCACTTTGTCCAAAAGGGATCTATTCCATTCAATTGCAAATGATCTAGATAAGACAGAGAACTGCAGCACGGGGACATAGCCGAGTTGGTCAGGTTGAGTGGTGATGAGTTTGCTATTTGGATGAATAAAGAAAGTCAAAAGTGTGAAAGATAAAAAACAAAAGGAGGAAGTGTGAAAAGTGAATGGGCCAAATTGAGGTGCATATGAAGACGTATGCTTTCTTCCAATTCATTAAATCGGGCTAATATGAATCAGGTGAATTGAGTTCTGCTTTTGGAAACTGGGTTAAGAAGGGGTGCACCGTTCCTGGAGGTACTGCAATACCAGGTCAATGCGTGGAGTGGACAGAGCAAGCTCTTTTTCCATCTCCCTGTTCTAAAAATCCATTTAATATATGGTCCCCAGATAGGGGACGTATCAGATATTAAACTGATAAGAACAGATACTACACTTGATCTTAGCCAAAAGGCCGAGAAGCGATAACCAGAATTGGTTTGGGCCTCGAGTGGCACCCTGGCCTATGCCGGACACATCTTAGGGAGAGAGAGCGAGAGGGAGACAAACCCACGCCTACACAAGACATTTTGTCACCCAAGCCAACCCTTGAAAAGGCTGCTTTGCAGAGCAAAAACAAGAAGAATGGTGCGTTTTGCAGCCGCCGCCCACTGCAATGAATCTGAATAACTCCTCCTTTAGGGCGCAAGCAACTCCCCTCCCCCTTGCAGTCTTTCCAATTCACGATACAAAAAGACGGACAGGACAGGTTGCCTGACTTTCCGTCACTGCCACCCTTTGCCATCCTTACCCGTAGAAAGCCCTTTCATCATCCCCAAACCCTAATCTTTTCCCTTTCCTTCCCAGCCCCCAAACCCTGCCCTCTGTACCTTTCTCACCACCCGCTTCCCTTCTCCTGTCATCCCCCTACCACCCGGGAAAAAAAGAGATTGCCCCCTCCTTCCACTAGCCCACCCTCCCACCCAAAGAACAACTTCTTCTGCGCAGCTTGTTTTCTAGGCAGCAGCGCTATTGTGATGTCATCGGGGGGCATTGTGACAAGCCGCCAGTGTTCCGTCTCTTCATGTTGTGCACAGTTCAAACGGAAAATACATCAACAGGCAGACTACAGAAAAGCTTACTATCAAAGGTTAGAGGGGGGCTTTCTCAGAGGGCTTTTTACAGTTTTTCTATTCCCAATTAGCCGTTTAAGTGTACTTATTGAAAGTAGTAATTCTTTCATAGGCCGCCCTTTCTTAGTATTTGACGTTCCTTATATTGCGGTATGAGGCTTCGCAGTAGGTTGCAAACATTCATCACCCATGACTGTCCCCAATTGAGCTCAGAAGCTCAATGTCTATCATGACCTCTCTTTTAGAATGTCCAAGAGCAAGCAAACTATTCCTCCAGGAGAGGGCGCCAACAGACTACTAAAGAGATCATCATTACTCAAAGAAAACCCCAAAAACCAATGCATGATAGGAATAAACAGGTAACTTTCTTTGGAGTGGAAGCGGAGAGATCGCACCAGATGCCAATTCTAGATCTTATCACACCTGTGGTCACTGCAGCAGCAGGTGAATCCACTTTGTCCAAAAGGGATCTATTCCATTCAATTGCAAATGATCTAGATAAGACAGAGAACTGCAGCACGGGGACATAGCCGAGTTGGTCAGGTTGAGTGGTGATGAGTTTGCTATTTGGATGAATAAAGAAAGTCAAAAGTGTGAAAGATAAAAAACAAAAGGAGGAAGTGTGAAAAGTGAATGGGCCAAATTGAGGTGCATATGAAGACGTATGCTTTCTTCCAATTCATTAAATCGGGCTAATATGAATCAGGTGAATTGAGTTCTGCTTTTGGAAACTGGGTTAAGAAGGGGTGCACCGTTCCTGGAGGTACTGCAATACCAGGTCAATGCGTGGAGTGGACAGAGCAAGCTCTTTTTCCATCTCCCTGTTCTAAAAATCCATTTAATATATGGTCCCCAGATAGGGGACGTATCAGATATTAAACTGATAAGAACAGATACTACACTTGATCTTAGCCAAAAGGCCGAGAAGCGATAACCAGAATTGGTTTGGGCCTCGAGTGGCACCCTGGCCTATGCCGGACACATCTTAGGGAGAGAGAGCGAGAGGGAGACAAACCCACGCCTACACAAGACATTTTGTCACCCAAGCCAACCCTTGAAAAGGCTGCTTTGCAGAGCAAAAACAAGAAGAATGGTGCGTTTTGCAGCCGCCGCCCACTGCAATGAATCTGAATAACTCCTCCTTTAGGGCGCAAGCAACTCCCCTCCCCCTTGCAGTCTTTCCAATTCACGATACAAAAAGACGGACAGGACAGGTTGCCTGACTTTCCGTCACTGCCACCCTTTGCCATCCTTACCCGTAGAAAGCCCTTTCATCATCCCCAAACCCTAATCTTTTCCCTTTCCTTCCCAGCCCCCAAACCCTGCCCTCTGTACCTTTCTCACCACCCGCTTCCCTTCTCCTGTCATCCCCCTACCACCCGGGAAAAAAAGAGATTGCCCCCTCCTTCCACTAGCCCACCCTCCCACCCAAAGAACAACTTCTTCTGCGCAGCTTGTTTTCTAGGCAGCAGCGCTATTGTGATGTCATCGGGGGGCATTGTGACAAGCCGCCAGTGTTCCGTCTCTTCATGTTGTGCACAGTTCAAACGGAAAATACATCAACAGGCAGACTACAGAAAAGCTTACTATCAAAGGTTAGAGGGGGGCTTTCTCAGAGGGCTTTTTACAGTTTTTCTATTCCCAATTAGCCGTTTAAGTGTACTTATTGAAAGTAGTAATTCTTTCATAGGCCGCCCTTTCTTAGTATTTGACGTTCCTTATATTGCGGTATGAGGCTTCGCAGTAGGTTGCAAACATTCATCACCCATGACTGTCCCCAATTGAGCTCAGAAGCTCAATGTCTATCATGACCTCTCTTTTAGAATGTCCAAGAGCAAGCAAACTATTCCTCCAGGAGAGGGCGCCAACAGACTACTAAAGAGATCATCATTACTCAAAGAAAACCCCAAAAACCAATGCATGATAGGAATAAACAGGTAACTTTCTTTGGAGTGGAAGCGGAGAGATCGCACCAGATGCCAATTCTAGATCTTATCACACCTGTGGTCACTGCAGCAGCAGGTGAATCCACTTTGTCCAAAAGGGATCTATTCCATTCAATTGCAAATGATCTAGATAAGACAGAGAACTGCAGCACGGGGACATAGCCGAGTTGGTCAGGTTGAGTGGTGATGAGTTTGCTATTTGGATGAATAAAGAAAGTCAAAAGTGTGAAAGATAAAAAACAAAAGGAGGAAGTGTGAAAAGTGAATGGGCCAAATTGAGGTGCATATGAAGACGTATGCTTTCTTCCAATTCATTAAATCGGGCTAATATGAATCAGGTGAATTGAGTTCTGCTTTTGGAAACTGGGTTAAGAAGGGGTGCACCGTTCCTGGAGGTACTGCAATACCAGGTCAATGCGTGGAGTGGACAGAGCAAGCTCTTTTTCCATCTCCCTGTTCTAAAAATCCATTTAATATATGGTCCCCAGATAGGGGACGTATCAGATATTAAACTGATAAGAACAGATACTACACTTGATCTTAGCCAAAAGGCCGAGAAGCGATAACCAGAATTGGTTTGGGCCTCGAGTGGCACCCTGGCCTATGCCGGACACATCTTAGGGAGAGAGAGCGAGAGGGAGACAAACCCACGCCTACACAAGACATTTTGTCACCCAAGCCAACCCTTGAAAAGGCTGCTTTGCAGAGCAAAAACAAGAAGAATGGTGCGTTTTGCAGCCGCCGCCCACTGCAATGAATCTGAATAACTCCTCCTTTAGGGCGCAAGCAACTCCCCTCCCCCTTGCAGTCTTTCCAATTCACGATACAAAAAGACGGACAGGACAGGTTGCCTGACTTTCCGTCACTGCCACCCTTTGCCATCCTTACCCGTAGAAAGCCCTTTCATCATCCCCAAACCCTAATCTTTTCCCTTTCCTTCCCAGCCCCCAAACCCTGCCCTCTGTACCTTTCTCACCACCCGCTTCCCTTCTCCTGTCATCCCCCTACCACCCGGGAAAAAAAGAGATTGCCCCCTCCTTCCACTAGCCCACCCTCCCACCCAAAGAACAACTTCTTCTGCGCAGCTTGTTTTCTAGGCAGCAGCGCTATTGTGATGTCATCGGGGGGCATTGTGACAAGCCGCCAGTGTTCCGTCTCTTCATGTTGTGCACAGTTCAAACGGAAAATACATCAACAGGCAGACTACAGAAAAGCTTACTATCAAAGGTTAGAGGGGGGCTTTCTCAGAGGGCTTTTTACAGTTTTTCTATTCCCAATTAGCCGTTTAAGTGTACTTATTGAAAGTAGTAATTCTTTCATAGGCCGCCCTTTCTTAGTATTTGACGTTCCTTATATTGCGGTATGAGGCTTCGCAGTAGGTTGCAAACATTCATCACCCATGACTGTCCCCAATTGAGCTCAGAAGCTCAATGTCTATCATGACCTCTCTTTTAGAATGTCCAAGAGCAAGCAAACTATTCCTCCAGGAGAGGGCGCCAACAGACTACTAAAGAGATCATCATTACTCAAAGAAAACCCCAAAAACCAATGCATGATAGGAATAAACAGGTAACTTTCTTTGGAGTGGAAGCGGAGAGATCGCACCAGATGCCAATTCTAGATCTTATCACACCTGTGGTCACTGCAGCAGCAGGTGAATCCACTTTGTCCAAAAGGGATCTATTCCATTCAATTGCAAATGATCTAGATAAGACAGAGAACTGCAGCACGGGGACATAGCCGAGTTGGTCAGGTTGAGTGGTGATGAGTTTGCTATTTGGATGAATAAAGAAAGTCAAAAGTGTGAAAGATAAAAAACAAAAGGAGGAAGTGTGAAAAGTGAATGGGCCAAATTGAGGTGCATATGAAGACGTATGCTTTCTTCCAATTCATTAAATCGGGCTAATATGAATCAGGTGAATTGAGTTCTGCTTTTGGAAACTGGGTTAAGAAGGGGTGCACCGTTCCTGGAGGTACTGCAATACCAGGTCAATGCGTGGAGTGGACAGAGCAAGCTCTTTTTCCATCTCCCTGTTCTAAAAATCCATTTAATATATGGTCCCCAGATAGGGGACGTATCAGATATTAAACTGATAAGAACAGATACTACACTTGATCTTAGCCAAAAGGCCGAGAAGCGATAACCAGAATTGGTTTGGGCCTCGAGTGGCACCCTGGCCTATGCCAGACACATCTTAGGGAGAGAGAGCGAGAGGGAGACAAACCCACGCCTACACAAGACATTTTGTCACCCAAGCCAACCCTTGAAAAGGCTGCTTTGCAGAGCAAAAACAAGAAGAATGGTGCGTTTTGCAGCCGCCGCCCACTGCAATGAATCTGAATAACTCCTCCTTTAGGGCGCAAGCAACTCCCCTCCCCCTTGCAGTCTTTCCAATTCACGATACAAAAAGACGGACAGGACAGGTTGCCTGACTTTCCGTCACTGCCACCCTTTGCCATCCTTACCCGTAGAAAGCCCTTTCATCATCCCCAAACCCTAATCTTTTCCCTTTCCTTCCCAGCCCCCAAACCCTGCCCTCTGTACCTTTCTCACCACCCGCTTCCCTTCTCCTGTCATCCCCCTACCACCCGGGAAAAAAAGAGATTGCCCCCTCCTTCCACTAGCCCACCCTCCCACCCAAAGAACAACTTCTTCTGCGCAGCTTGTTTTCTAGGCAGCAGCGCTATTGTGATGTCATCGGGGGGCATTGTGACAAGCCGCCAGTGTTCCGTCTCTTCATGTTGTGCACAGTTCAAACGGAAAATACATCAACAGGCAGACTACAGAAAAGCTTACTATCAAAGGTTAGAGGGGGGCTTTCTCAGAGGGCTTTTTACAGTTTTTCTATTCCCAATTAGCCGTTTAAGTGTACTTATTGAAAGTAGTAATTCTTTCATAGGCCGCCCTTTCTTAGTATTTGACGTTCCTTATATTGCGGTATGAGGCTTCGCAGTAGGTTGCAAACATTCATCACCCATGACTGTCCCCAATTGAGCTCAGAAGCTCAATGTCTATCATGACCTCTCTTTTAGAATGTCCAAGAGCAAGCAAACTATTCCTCCAGGAGAGGGCGCCAACAGACTACTAAAGAGATCATCATTACTCAAAGAAAACCCCAAAAACCAATGCATGATAGGAATAAACAGGTAACTTTCTTTGGAGTGGAAGCGGAGAGATCGCACCAGATGCCAATTCTAGATCTTATCACACCTGTGGTCACTGCAGCAGCAGGTGAATCCACTTTGTCCAAAAGGGATCTATTCCATTCAATTGCAAATGATCTAGATAAGACAGAGAACTGCAGCACGGGGACATAGCCGAGTTGGTCAGGTTGAGTGGTGATGAGTTTGCTATTTGGATGAATAAAGAAAGTCAAAAGTGTGAAAGATAAAAAACAAAAGGAGGAAGTGTGAAAAGTGAATGGGCCAAATTGAGGTGCATATGAAGACGTATGCTTTCTTCCAATTCATTAAATCGGGCTAATATGAATCAGGTGAATTGAGTTCTGCTTTTGGAAACTGGGTTAAGAAGGGGTGCACCGTTCCTGGAGGTACTGCAATACCAGGTCAATGCGTGGAGTGGACAGAGCAAGCTCTTTTTCCATCTCCCTGTTCTAAAAATCCATTTAATATATGGTCCCCAGATAGGGGACGTATCAGATATTAAACTGATAAGAACAGATACTACACTTGATCTTAGCCAAAAGGCCGAGAAGCGATAACCAGAATTGGTTTGGGCCTCGAGTGGCACCCTGGCCTATGCCGGACACATCTTAGGGAGAGAGAGCGAGAGGGAGACAAACCCACGCCTACACAAGACATTTTGTCACCCAAGCCAACCCTTGAAAAGGCTGCTTTGCAGAGCAAAAACAAGAAGAATGGTGCGTTTTGCAGCCGCCGCCCACTGCAATGAATCTGAATAACTCCTCCTTTAGGGCGCAAGCAACTCCCCTCCCCCTTGCAGTCTTTCCAATTCACGATACAAAAAGACGGACAGGACAGGTTGCCTGACTTTCCGTCACTGCCACCCTTTGCCATCCTTACCCGTAGAAAGCCCTTTCATCATCCCCAAACCCTAATCTTTTCCCTTTCCTTCCCAGCCCCCAAACCCTGCCCTCTGTACCTTTCTCACCACCCGCTTCCCTTCTCCTGTCATCCCCCTACCACCCGGGAAAAAAAGAGATTGCCCCCTCCTTCCACTAGCCCACCCTCCCACCCAAAGAACAACTTCTTCTGCGCAGCTTGTTTTCTAGGCAGCAGCGCTATTGTGATGTCATCGGGGGGCATTGTGACAAGCCGCCAGTGTTCCGTCTCTTCATGTTGTGCACAGTTCAAACGGAAAATACATCAACAGGCAGACTACAGAAAAGCTTACTATCAAAGGTTAGAGGGGGGCTTTCTCAGAGGGCTTTTTACAGTTTTTCTATTCCCAATTAGCCGTTTAAGTGTACTTATTGAAAGTAGTAATTCTTTCATAGGCCGCCCTTTCTTAGTATTTGACGTTCCTTATATTGCGGTATGAGGCTTCGCAGTAGGTTGCAAACATTCATCACCCATGACTGTCCCCAATTGAGCTCAGAAGCTCAATGTCTATCATGACCTCTCTTTTAGAATGTCCAAGAGCAAGCAAACTATTCCTCCAGGAGAGGGCGCCAACAGACTACTAAAGAGATCATCATTACTCAAAGAAAACCCCAAAAACCAATGCATGATAGGAATAAACAGGTAACTTTCTTTGGAGTGGAAGCGGAGAGATCGCACCAGATGCCAATTCTAGATCTTATCACACCTGTGGTCACTGCAGCAGCAGGTGAATCCACTTTGTCCAAAAGGGATCTATTCCATTCAATTGCAAATGATCTAGATAAGACAGAGAACTGCAGCACGGGGACATAGCCGAGTTGGTCAGGTTGAGTGGTGATGAGTTTGCTATTTGGATGAATAAAGAAAGTCAAAAGTGTGAAAGATAAAAAACAAAAGGAGGAAGTGTGAAAAGTGAATGGGCCAAATTGAGGTGCATATGAAGACGTATGCTTTCTTCCAATTCATTAAATCGGGCTAATATGAATCAGGTGAATTGAGTTCTGCTTTTGGAAACTGGGTTAAGAAGGGGTGCACCGTTCCTGGAGGTACTGCAATACCAGGTCAATGCGTGGAGTGGACAGAGCAAGCTCTTTTTCCATCTCCCTGTTCTAAAAATCCATTTAATATATGGTCCCCAGATAGGGGACGTATCAGATATTAAACTGATAAGAACAGATACTACACTTGATCTTAGCCAAAAGGCCGAGAAGCGATAACCAGAATTGGTTTGGGCCTCGAGTGGCACCCTGGCCTATGCCGGACACATCTTAGGGAGAGAGAGCGAGAGGGAGACAAACCCACGCCTACACAAGACATTTTGTCACCCAAGCCAACCCTTGAAAAGGCTGCTTTGCAGAGCAAAAACAAGAAGAATGGTGCGTTTTGCAGCCGCCGCCCACTGCAATGAATCTGAATAACTCCTCCTTTAGGGCGCAAGCAACTCCCCTCCCCCTTGCAGTCTTTCCAATTCACGATACAAAAAGACGGACAGGACAGGTTGCCTGACTTTCCGTCACTGCCACCCTTTGCCATCCTTACCCGTAGAAAGCCCTTTCATCATCCCCAAACCCTAATCTTTTCCCTTTCCTTCCCAGCCCCCAAACCCTGCCCTCTGTACCTTTCTCACCACCCGCTTCCCTTCTCCTGTCATCCCCCTACCACCCGGGAAAAAAAGAGATTGCCCCCTCCTTCCACTAGCCCACCCTCCCACCCAAAGAACAACTTCTTCTGCGCAGCTTGTTTTCTAGGCAGCAGCGCTATTGTGATGTCATCGGGGGGCATTGTGACAAGCCGCCAGTGTTCCGTCTCTTCATGTTGTGCACAGTTCAAACGGAAAATACATCAACAGGCAGACTACAGAAAAGCTTACTATCAAAGGTTAGAGGGGGGCTTTCTCAGAGGGCTTTTTACAGTTTTTCTATTCCCAATTAGCCGTTTAAGTGTACTTATTGAAAGTAGTAATTCTTTCATAGGCCGCCCTTTCTTAGTATTTGACGTTCCTTATATTGCGGTATGAGGCTTCGCAGTAGGTTGCAAACATTCATCACCCATGACTGTCCCCAATTGAGCTCAGAAGCTCAATGTCTATCATGACCTCTCTTTTAGAATGTCCAAGAGCAAGCAAACTATTCCTCCAGGAGAGGGCGCCAACAGACTACTAAAGAGATCATCATTACTCAAAGAAAACCCCAAAAACCAATGCATGATAGGAATAAACAGGTAACTTTCTTTGGAGTGGAAGCGGAGAGATCGCACCAGATGCCAATTCTAGATCTTATCACACCTGTGGTCACTGCAGCAGCAGGTGAATCCACTTTGTCCAAAAGGGATCTATTCCATTCAATTGCAAATGATCTAGATAAGACAGAGAACTGCAGCACGGGGACATAGCCGAGTTGGTCAGGTTGAGTGGTGATGAGTTTGCTATTTGGATGAATAAAGAAAGTCAAAAGTGTGAAAGATAAAAAACAAAAGGAGGAAGTGTGAAAAGTGAATGGGCCAAATTGAGGTGCATATGAAGATGTATGCTTTCTTCCAATTCATTAAATCGGGCTAATATGAATCAGGTGAATTGAGTTCTGCTTTTGGAAACTGGGTTAAGAAGGGGTGCACCGTTCCTGGAGGTACTGCAATACCAGGTCAATGCGTGGAGTGGACAGAGCAAGCTCTTTTTCCATCTCCCTGTTCTAAAAATCCATTTAATATATGGTCCCCAGATAGGGGACGTATCAGATATTAAACTGATAAGAACAGATACTACACTTGATCTTAGCCAAAAGGCCGAGAAGCGATAACCAGAATTGGTTTGGGCCTCGAGTGGCACCCTGGCCTATGCCGGACACATCTTAGGGAGAGAGAGCGAGAGGGAGACAAACCCACGCCTACACAAGACATTTTGTCACCCAAGCCAACCCTTGAAAAGGCTGCTTTGCAGAGCAAAAACAAGAAGAATGGTGCGTTTTGCAGCCGCCGCCCACTGCAATGAATCTGAATAACTCCTCCTTTAGGGCGCAAGCAACTCCCCTCCCCCTTGCAGTCTTTCCAATTCACGATACAAAAAGACGGACAGGACAGGTTGCCTGACTTTCCGTCACTGCCACCCTTTGCCATCCTTACCCGTAGAAAGCCCTTTCATCATCCCCAAACCCTAATCTTTTCCCTTTCCTTCCCAGCCCCCAAACCCTGCCCTCTGTACCTTTCTCACCACCCGCTTCCCTTCTCCTGTCATCCCCCTACCACCCGGGAAAAAAAGAGATTGCCCCCTCCTTCCACTAGCCCACCCTCCCACCCAAAGAACAACTTCTTCTGCGCAGCTTGTTTTCTAGGCAGCAGCGCTATTGTGATGTCATCGGGGGGCATTGTGACAAGCCGCCAGTGTTCCGTCTCTTCATGTTGTGCACAGTTCAAACGGAAAATACATCAACAGGCAGACTACAGAAAAGCTTACTATCAAAGGTTAGAGGGGGGCTTTCTCAGAGGGCTTTTTACAGTTTTTCTATTCCCAATTAGCCGTTTAAGTGTACTTATTGAAAGTAGTAATTCTTTCATAGGCCGCCCTTTCTTAGTATTTGACGTTCCTTATATTGCGGTATGAGGCTTCGCAGTAGGTTGCAAACATTCATCACCCATGACTGTCCCCAATTGAGCTCAGAAGCTCAATGTCTATCATGACCTCTCTTTTAGAATGTCCAAGAGCAAGCAAACTATTCCTCCAGGAGAGGGCGCCAACAGACTACTAAAGAGATCATCATTACTCAAAGAAAACCCCAAAAACCAATGCATGATAGGAATAAACAGGTAACTTTCTTTGGAGTGGAAGCGGAGAGATCGCACCAGATGCCAATTCTAGATCTTATCACACCTGTGGTCACTGCAGCAGCAGGTGAATCCACTTTGTCCAAAAGGGATCTATTCCATTCAATTGCAAATGATCTAGATAAGACAGAGAACTGCAGCACGGGGACATAGCCGAGTTGGTCAGGTTGAGTGGTGATGAGTTTGCTATTTGGATGAATAAAGAAAGTCAAAAGTGTGAAAGATAAAAAACAAAAGGAGGAAGTGTGAAAAGTGAATGGGCCAAATTGAGGTGCATATGAAGACGTATGCTTTCTTCCAATTCATTAAATCGGGCTAATATGAATCAGGTGAATTGAGTTCTGCTTTTGGAAACTGGGTTAAGAAGGGGTGCACCGTTCCTGGAGGTACTGCAATACCAGGTCAATGCGTGGAGTGGACAGAGCAAGCTCTTTTTCCATCTCCCTGTTCTAAAAATCCATTTAATATATGGTCCCCAGATAGGGGACGTATCAGATATTAAACTGATAAGAACAGATACTACACTTGATCTTAGCCAAAAGGCCGAGAAGCGATAACCAGAATTGGTTTGGGCCTCGAGTGGCACCCTGGCCTATGCCGGACACATCTTAGGGAGAGAGAGCGAGAGGGAGACAAACCCACGCCTACACAAGACATTTTGTCACCCAAGCCAACCCTTGAAAAGGCTGCTTTGCAGAGCAAAAACAAGAAGAATGGTGCGTTTTGCAGCCGCCGCCCACTGCAATGAATCTGAATAACTCCTCCTTTAGGGCGCAAGCAACTCCCCTCCCCCTTGCAGTCTTTCCAATTCACGATACAAAAAGACGGACAGGACAGGTTGCCTGACTTTCCGTCACTGCCACCCTTTGCCATCCTTACCCGTAGAAAGCCCTTTCATCATCCCCAAACCCTAATCTTTTCCCTTTCCTTCCCAGCCCCCAAACCCTGCCCTCTGTACCTTTCTCACCACCCGCTTCCCTTCTCCTGTCATCCCCCTACCACCCGGGAAAAAAAGAGATTGCCCCCTCCTTCCACTAGCCCACCCTCCCACCCAAAGAACAACTTCTTCTGCGCAGCTTGTTTTCTAGGCAGCAGCGCTATTGTGATGTCATCGGGGGGCATTGTGACAAGCCGCCAGTGTTCCGTCTCTTCATGTTGTGCACAGTTCAAACGGAAAATACATCAACAGGCAGACTACAGAAAAGCTTACTATCAAAGGTTAGAGGGGGGCTTTCTCAGAGGGCTTTTTACAGTTTTTCTATTCCCAATTAGCCGTTTAAGTGTACTTATTGAAAGTAGTAATTCTTTCATAGGCCGCCCTTTCTTAGTATTTGACGTTCCTTATATTGCGGTATGAGGCTTCGCAGTAGGTTGCAAACATTCATCACCCATGACTGTCCCCAATTGAGCTCAGAAGCTCAATGTCTATCATGACCTCTCTTTTAGAATGTCCAAGAGCAAGCAAACTATTCCTCCAGGAGAGGGCGCCAACAGACTACTAAAGAGATCATCATTACTCAAAGAAAACCCCAAAAACCAATGCATGATAGGAATAAACAGGTAACTTTCTTTGGAGTGGAAGCGGAGAGATCGCACCAGATGCCAATTCTAGATCTTATCACACCTGTGGTCACTGCAGCAGCAGGTGAATCCACTTTGTCCAAAAGGGATCTATTCCATTCAATTGCAAATGATCTAGATAAGACAGAGAACTGCAGCACGGGGACATAGCCGAGTTGGTCAGGTTGAGTGGTGATGAGTTTGCTATTTGGATGAATAAAGAAAGTCAAAAGTGTGAAAGATAAAAAACAAAAGGAGGAAGTGTGAAAAGTGAATGGGCCAAATTGAGGTGCATATGAAGACGTATGCTTTCTTCCAATTCATTAAATCGGGCTAATATGAATCAGGTGAATTGAGTTCTGCTTTTGGAAACTGGGTTAAGAAGGGGTGCACCATTCCTGGAGGTACTGCAATACCAGGTCAATGCGTGGAGTGGACAGAGCAAGCTCTTTTTCCATCTCCCTGTTCTAAAAATCCATTTAATATATGGTCCCCAGATAGGGGACGTATCAGATATTAAACTGATAAGAACAGATTTTTGATTTAATGAAGCTTTCCAAAGCACCACAAAAAATGCATGACCGAAGTCACACCAAAAACAGTGCAAAGGCTAGGATTCGTGTGGACCCCACCGTGAGGAGAGGGTCCCCAAAAATCAACCCCGTCCCTCCGAGCCAGAAGGCCACAGCAAGGGTCAGGGATCTTCGGTGCTCTCCCAAGCCGAAGCCTGGTTGAGCCTTGTCGTTGCTCCCAGCGTCCACCCAGGCATCTTACCCAAGTGGAGTAGAGAGCTACTAGTTGTTGGTTTCGCAGCCGAAACTGCCCGGACCGTCAACCGGTGTTGGTTTCTCAGCCCAAGGCTAACCGGACCTCCAACCGGGTGTTGGTTTCTCAGCCGAAGCTGACCCAGACCTCCAACCGGGTGTTGGTTTCTCAGCCGAAGCTGACCCAGACCTCCAACCGGGTGTTAGTTTCTCAGCCCAAAGCTGACCAGACCTCCGACCGGGATTATAAAAATTTCCCTTCCTAGCCAGAAGGCCGGGATAGGGTAATATGCTCAAAAAGTATGAAAAGGCAAGGTACGGTGTGCTACAGAGCCCAAGGCTTGCCGGGGTCCCAAGCCAGCAAGCTCAGACTCACTCCAGGGTCGTCAGTCCTGGGGCACGTTGTACCATAGCCCCCCACCCTTACTCAGTCTAATAGCCTCGATCCTGGTAGGGCCATGTTTTCCTCTAGATGAATATACTATCCACCCAGAGTACTAGCAAGCGCAACCTTCCAGTGTGCATTGTATCATTGTACTAAGGTGGCCTGGAGCTTAAACCACCTCTTCGAACAACACTACACTTGATCTTAGCCAAAAGGCCGAGAAGCGATAACCAGAATTGGTTTGGGCCTCGAGTGGCACCCTGGCCTATGCCGGACACATCTTAGGGAGAGAGAGCGAGAGGGAGACAAACCCACGCCTACACAAGACATTTTGTCACCCAAGCCAACCCTTGAAAAGGCTGCTTTGCAGAGCAAAAACAAGAAGAATGGTGCGTTTTGCAGCCGCCGCCCACTGCAATGAATCTGAATAACTCCTCCTTTAGGGCGCAAGCAACTCCCCTCCCCCTTGCAGTCTTTCCAATTCACGATACAAAAAGACGGACAGGACAGGTTGCCTGACTTTCCGTCACTGCCACCCTTTGCCATCCTTACCCGTAGAAAGCCCTTTCATCATCCCCAAACCCTAATCTTTTCCCTTTCCTTCCCAGCCCCCAAACCCTGCCCTCTGTACCTTTCTCACCACCCGCTTCCCTTCTCCTGTCATCCCCCTACCACCCGGGAAAAAAAGAGATTGCCCCCTCCTTCCACTAGCCCACCCTCCCACCCAAAGAACAACTTCTTCTGCGCAGCTTGTTTTCTAGGCAGCAGCGCTATTGTGATGTCATCGGGGGGCATTGTGACAAGCCGCCAGTGTTCCGTCTCTTCATGTTGTGCACAGTTCAAACGGAAAATACATCAACAGGCAGACTACAGAAAAGCTTACTATCAAAGGTTAGAGGGGGGCTTTCTCAGAGGGCTTTTTACAGTTTTTCTATTCCCAATTAGCCGTTTAAGTGTACTTATTGAAAGTAGTAATTCTTTCATAGGCCGCCCTTTCTTAGTATTTGACGTTCCTTATATTGCGGTATGAGGCTTCGCAGTAGGTTGCAAACATTCATCACCCATGACTGTCCCCAATTGAGCTCAGAAGCTCAATGTCTATCATGACCTCTCTTTTAGAATGTCCAAGAGCAAGCAAACTATTCCTCCAGGAGAGGGCGCCAACAGACTACTAAAGAGATCATCATTACTCAAAGAAAACCCCAAAAACCAATGCATGATAGGAATAAACAGGTAACTTTCTTTGGAGTGGAAGCGGAGAGATCGCACCAGATGCCAATTCTAGATCTTATCACACCTGTGGTCACTGCAGCAGCAGGTGAATCCACTTTGTCCAAAAGGGATCTATTCCATTCAATTGCAAATGATCTAGATAAGACAGAGAACTGCAGCACGGGGACATAGCCGAGTTGGTCAGGTTGAGTGGTGATGAGTTTGCTATTTGGATGAATAAAGAAAGTCAAAAGTGTGAAAGATAAAAAACAAAAGGAGGAAGTGTGAAAAGTGAATGGGCCAAATTGAGGTGCATATGAAGACGTATGCTTTCTTCCAATTCATTAAATCGGGCTAATATGAATCAGGTGAATTGAGTTCTGCTTTTGGAAACTGGGTTAAGAAGGGGTGCACCGTTCCTGGAGGTACTGCAATACCAGGTCAATGCGTGGAGTGGACAGAGCAAGCTCTTTTTCCATCTCCCTGTTCTAAAAATCCATTTAATATATGGTCCCCAGATAGGGGACGTATCAGATATTAAACTGATAAGAACAGATTTTTGATTTAATGAAGCTTTCCAAAGCACCACAAAAAATGCATGACCGAAGTCACACCAAAAACAGTGCAAAGGCTAGGATTCGTGTGGACCCCACCGTCAGGAGAGGGTCCCCAAAAATCAACCCCGTCCCTCCGAGCCAGAAGGCCACAGCAAGGGTCAGGGATCTTCGGTGCTCTCCCAAGCCGAAGCCTGGTTGAGCCTTGTCGTTGCTCCCAGCGTCCACCCAGGCATCTTACCCAAGTGGAGTAGAGAGCTACTAGTTGTTGGTTTCGCAGCCGAAACTGCCCGGACCGTCAACCGGTGTTGGTTTCTCAGCCCAAGGCTAACCGGACCTCCAACCGGGTGTTGGTTTCTCAGCCGAAGCTGACCCAGACCTCCAACCGGGTGTTGGTTTCTCAGCCGAAGCTGACCCAGACCTCCAACCGGGTGTTAGTTTCTCAGCCCAAAGCTGACCAGACCTCCGACCGGGATTATAAAAATTTCCCTTCCTAGCCAGAAGGCCGGGATAGGGTAATATGCTCAAAAAGTATGAAAAGGCAAGGTACGGTGTGCTACAGAGCCCAAGGCTTGCCGGGGTCCCAAGCCAGCAAGCTCAGACTCACTCCAGGGTCGTCAGTCCTGGGGCACGTTGTACCATAGCCCCCCACCCTTACTCAGTCTAATAGCCTCGATCCTGGTAGGGCCATGTTTTCCTCTAGATGAATATACTATCCACCCAGAGTACTAGCAAGCGCAACCTTCCAGTGTGCATTGTATCATTGTACTAAGGTGGCCTGGAGCTTAAACCACCTCTTCGAACAACACTACACTTGATCTTAGCCAAAAGGCCGAGAAGCGATAACCAGAATTGGTTTGGGCCTCGAGTGGCACCCTGGCCTATGCCGGACACATCTTAGGGAGAGAGAGCGAGAGGGAGACAAACCCACGCCTACACAAGACATTTTGTCACCCAAGCCAACCCTTGAAAAGGCTGCTTTGCAGAGCAAAAACAAGAAGAATGGTGCGTTTTGCAGCCGCCGCCCACTGCAATGAATCTGAATAACTCCTCCTTTAGGGCGCAAGCAACTCCCCTCCCCCTTGCAGTCTTTCCAATTCAAGATACAAAAAGACGGACAGGACAGGTTGCCTGACTTTCCGTCACTGCCACCCTTTGCCATCCTTACCCGTAGAAAGCCCTTTCATCATCCCCAAACCCTAATCTTTTCCCTTTCCTTCCCAGCCCCCAAACCCTGCCCTCTGTACCTTTCTCACCACCCGCTTCCCTTCTCCTGTCATCCCCCTACCACCCGGGAAAAAAAGAGATTGCCCCCTCCTTCCACTAGCCCACCCTCCCACCCAAAGAACAACTTCTTCTGCGCAGCTTGTTTTCTAGGCAGCAGCGCTATTGTGATGTCATCGGGGGGCATTGTGACAAGCCGCCAGTGTTCCGTCTCTTCATGTTGTGCACAGTTCAAACGGAAAATACATCAACAGGCAGACTACAGAAAAGCTTACTATCAAAGGTTAGAGGGGGGCTTTCTCAGAGGGCTTTTTACAGTTTTTCTATTCCCAATTAGCCGTTTAAGTGTACTTATTGAAAGTAGTAATTCTTTCATAGGCCGCCCTTTCTTAGTATTTGACGTTCCTTATATTGCGGTATGAGGCTTCGCAGTAGGTTGCAAACATTCATCACCCATGACTGTCCCCAATTGAGCTCAGAAGCTCAATGTCTATCATGACCTCTCTTTTAGAATGTCCAAGAGCAAGCAAACTATTCCTCCAGGAGAGGGCGCCAACAGACTACTAAAGAGATCATCATTACTCAAAGAAAACCCCAAAAACCAATGCATGATAGGAATAAACAGGTAACTTTCTTTGGAGTGGAAGCGGAGAGATCGCACCAGATGCCAATTCTAGATCTTATCACACCTGTGGTCACTGCAGCAGCAGGTGAATCCACTTTGTCCAAAAGGGATCTATTCCATTCAATTGCAAATGATCTAGATAAGACAGAGAACTGCAGCACGGGGACATAGCCGAGTTGGTCAGGTTGAGTGGTGATGAGTTTGCTATTTGGATGAATAAAGAAAGTCAAAAGTGTGAAAGATAAAAAACAAAAGGAGGAAGTGTGAAAAGTGAATGGGCCAAATTGAGGTGCATATGAAGACGTATGCTTTCTTCCAATTCATTAAATCGGGCTAATATGAATCAGGTGAATTGAGTTCTGCTTTTGGAAACTGGGTTAAGAAGGGGTGCACCGTTCCTGGAGGTACTGCAATACCAGGTCAATGCGTGGAGTGGACAGAGCAAGCTCTTTTTCCATCTCCCTGTTCTAAAAATCCATTTAATATATGGTCCCCAGATAGGGGACGTATCAGATATTAAACTGATAAGAACAGATTTTTGATTTAATGAAGCTTTCCAAAGCACCACAAAAAATGCATGACCGAAGTCACACCAAAAACAGTGCAAAGGCTAGGATTCGTGTGGACCCCACCGTGAGGAGAGGGTCCCCAAAAATCAACCCCGTCCCTCCGAGCCAGAAGGCCACAGCAAGGGTCAGGGATCTTCGGTGCTCTCCCAAGCCGAAGCCTGGTTGAGCCTTGTCGTTGCTCCCAGCGTCCACCCAGGCATCTTACCCAAGTGGAGTAGAGAGCTACTAGTTGTTGGTTTCGCAGCCGAAACTGCCCGGACCGTCAACCGGTGTTGGTTTCTCAGCCCAAGGCTAACCGGACCTCCAACCGGGTGTTGGTTTCTCAGCCAAAGCTGACCCAGACCTCCAACCGGGTGTTGGTTTCTCAGCCGAAGCTGACCCAGACCTCCAACCGGGTGTTAGTTTCTCAGCCCAAAGCTGACCAGACCTCCGACCGGGATTATAAAAATTTCCCTTCCTAGCCAGAAGGCCGGGATAGGGTAATATGCTCAAAAAGTATGAAAAGGCAAGGTACGGTGTGCTACAGAGCCCAAGGCTTGCCGGGGTCCCAAGCCAGCAAGCTCAGACTCACTCCAGGGTCGTCAGTCCTGGGGCACGTTGTACCATAGCCCCCCACCCTTACTCAGTCTAATAGCCTCGATCCTGGTAGGGCCATGTTTTCCTCTAGATGAATATACTATCCACCCAGAGTACTAGCAAGCGCAACCTTCCAGTGTGCATTGTATCATTGTACTAAGGTGGCCTGGAGCTTAAACCACCTCTTCGAACAACACTACACTTGATCTTAGCCAAAAGGCCGAGAAGCGATAACCAGAATTGGTTTGGGCCTCGAGTGGCACCCTGGCCTATGCCGGACACATCTTAGGGAGAGAGAGCGAGAGGGAGACAAACCCACGCCTACACAAGACATTTTGTCACCCAAGCCAACCCTTGAAAAGGCTGCTTTGCAGAGCAAAAACAAGAAGAATGGTGCGTTTTGCAGCCGCCGCCCACTGCAATGAATCTGAATAACTCCTCCTTTAGGGCGCAAGCAACTCCCCTCCCCCTTGCAGTCTTTCCAATTCACGATACAAAAAGACGGACAGGACAGGTTGCCTGACTTTCCGTCACTGCCACCCTTTGCCATCCTTACCCGTAGAAAGCCCTTTCATCATCCCCAAACCCTAATCTTTTCCCTTTCCTTCCCAGCCCCCAAACCCTGCCCTCTGTACCTTTCTCACCACCCGCTTCCCTTCTCCTGTCATCCCCCTACCACCCGGGAAAAAAAGAGATTGCCCCCTCCTTCCACTAGCCCACCCTCCCACCCAAAGAACAACTTCTTCTGCGCAGCTTGTTTTCTAGGCAGCAGCGCTATTGTGATGTCATCGGGGGGCATTGTGACAAGCCGCCAGTGTTCCGTCTCTTCATGTTGTGCACAGTTCAAACGGAAAATACATCAACAGGCAGACTACAGAAAAGCTTACTATCAAAGGTTAGAGGGGGGCTTTCTCAGAGGGCTTTTTACAGTTTTTCTATTCCCAATTAGCCGTTTAAGTGTACTTATTGAAAGTAGTAATTCTTTCATAGGCCGCCCTTTCTTAGTATTTGACGTTCCTTATATTGCGGTATGAGGCTTCGCAGTAGGTTGCAAACATTCATCACCCATGACTGTCCCCAATTGAGCTCAGAAGCTCAATGTCTATCATGACCTCTCTTTTAGAATGTCCAAGAGCAAGCAAACTATTCCTCCAGGAGAGGGCGCCAACAGACTACTAAAGAGATCATCATTACTCAAAGAAAACCCCAAAAACCAATGCATGATAGGAATAAACAGGTAACTTTCTTTGGAGTGGAAGCGGAGAGATCGCACCAGATGCCAATTCTAGATCTTATCACACCTGTGGTCACTGCAGCAGCAGGTGAATCCACTTTGTCCAAAAGGGATCTATTCCATTCAATTGCAAATGATCTAGATAAGACAGAGAACTGCAGCACGGGGACATAGCCGAGTTGGTCAGGTTGAGTGGTGATGAGTTTGCTATTTGGATGAATAAAGAAAGTCAAAAGTGTGAAAGATAAAAAACAAAAGGAGGAAGTGTGAAAAGTGAATGGGCCAAATTGAGGTGCATATGAAGACGTATGCTTTCTTCCAATTCATTAAATCGGGCTAATATGAATCAGGTGAATTGAGTTCTGCTTTTGGAAACTGGGTTAAGAAGGGGTGCACCGTTCCTGGAGGTACTGCAATACCAGGTCAATGCGTGGAGTGGACAGAGCAAGCTCTTTTTCCATCTCCCTGTTCTAAAAATCCATTTAATATATGGTCCCCAGATAGGGGACGTATCAGATATTAAACTGATAAGAACAGATACTACACTTGATCTTAGCCAAAAGGCCGAGAAGCGATAACCAGAATTGGTTTGGGCCTCGAGTGGCACCCTGGCCTATGCCGGACACATCTTAGGGAGAGAGAGCGAGAGGGAGACAAACCCACGCCTACACAAGACATTTTGTCACCCAAGCCAACCCTTGAAAAGGCTGCTTTGCAGAGCAAAAACAAGAAGAATGGTGCGTTTTGCAGCCGCCGCCCACTGCAATGAATCTGAATAACTCCTCCTTTAGGGCGCAAGCAACTCCCCTCCCCCTTGCAGTCTTTCCAATTCACGATACAAAAAGACGGACAGGACAGGTTGCCTGACTTTCCGTCACTGCCACCCTTTGCCATCCTTACCCGTAGAAAGCCCTTTCATCATCCCCAAACCCTAATCTTTTCCCTTTCCTTCCCAGCCCCCAAACCCTGCCCTCTGTACCTTTCTCACCACCCGCTTCCCTTCTCCTGTCATCCCCCTACCACCCGGGAAAAAAAGAGATTGCCCCCTCCTTCCACTAGCCCACCCTCCCACCCAAAGAACAACTTCTTCTGCGCAGCTTGTTTTCTAGGCAGCAGCGCTATTGTGATGTCATCGGGGGGCATTGTGACAAGCCGCCAGTGTTCCGTCTCTTCATGTTGTGCACAGTTCAAACGGAAAATACATCAACAGGCAGACTACAGAAAAGCTTACTATCAAAGGTTAGAGGGGGGCTTTCTCAGAGGGCTTTTTACAGTTTTTCTATTCCCAATTAGCCGTTTAAGTGTACTTATTGAAAGTAGTAATTCTTTCATAGGCCGCCCTTTCTTAGTATTTGACGTTCCTTATATTGCGGTATGAGGCTTCGCAGTAGGTTGCAAACATTCATCACCCATGACTGTCCCCAATTGAGCTCAGAAGCTCAATGTCTATCATGACCTCTCTTTTAGAATGTCCAAGAGCAAGCAAACTATTCCTCCAGGAGAGGGCGCCAACAGACTACTAAAGAGATCATCATTACTCAAAGAAAACCCCAAAAACCAATGCATGATAGGAATAAACAGGTAACTTTCTTTGGAGTGGAAGCGGAGAGATCGCACCAGATGCCAATTCTAGATCTTATCACACCTGTGGTCACTGCAGCAGCAGGTGAATCCACTTTGTCCAAAAGGGATCTATTCCATTCAATTGCAAATGATCTAGATAAGACAGAGAACTGCAGCACGGGGACATAGCCGAGTTGGTCAGGTTGAGTGGTGATGAGTTTGCTATTTGGATGAATAAAGAAAGTCAAAAGTGTGAAAGATAAAAAACAAAAGGAGGAAGTGTGAAAAGTGAATGGGCCAAATTGAGGTGCATATGAAGACGTATGCTTTCTTCCAATTCATTAAATCGGGCTAATATGAATCAGGTGAATTGAGTTCTGCTTTTGGAAACTGGGTTAAGAAGGGGTGCACCGTTCCTGGAGGTACTGCAATACCAGGTCAATGCGTGGAGTGGACAGAGCAAGCTCTTTTTCCATCTCCCTGTTCTAAAAATCCATTTAATATATGGTCCCCAGATAGGGGACGTATCAGATATTAAACTGATAAGAACAGATACTACACTTGATCTTAGCCAAAAGGCCGAGAAGCGATAACCAGAATTGGTTTGGGCCTCGAGTGGCACCCTGGCCTATGCCGGACACATCTTAGGGAGAGAGAGCGAGAGGGAGACAAACCCACGCCTACACAAGACATTTTGTCACCCAAGCCAACCCTTGAAAAGGCTGCTTTGCAGAGCAAAAACAAGAAGAATGGTGCGTTTTGCAGCCGCCGCCCACTGCAATGAATCTGAATAACTCCTCCTTTAGGGCGCAAGCAACTCCCCTCCCCCTTGCAGTCTTTCCAATTCACGATACAAAAAGACGGACAGGACAGGTTGCCTGACTTTCCGTCACTGCCACCCTTTGCCATCCTTACCCGTAGAAAGCCCTTTCATCATCCCCAAACCCTAATCTTTTCCCTTTCCTTCCCAGCCCCCAAACCCTGCCCTCTGTACCTTTCTCACCACCCGCTTCCCTTCTCCTGTCATCCCCCTACCACCCGGGAAAAAAAGAGATTGCCCCCTCCTTCCACTAGCCCACCCTCCCACCCAAAGAACAACTTCTTCTGCGCAGCTTGTTTTCTAGGCAGCAGCGCTATTGTGATGTCATCGGGGGGCATTGTGACAAGCCGCCAGTGTTCCGTCTCTTCATGTTGTGCACAGTTCAAACGGAAAATACATCAACAGGCAGACTACAGAAAAGCTTACTATCAAAGGTTAGAGGGGGGCTTTCTCAGAGGGCTTTTTACAGTTTTTCTATTCCCAATTAGCCGTTTAAGTGTACTTATTGAAAGTAGTAATTCTTTCATAGGCCGCCCTTTCTTAGTATTTGACGTTCCTTATATTGCGGTATGAGGCTTCGCAGTAGGTTGCAAACATTCATCACCCATGACTGTCCCCAATTGAGCTCAGAAGCTCAATGTCTATCATGACCTCTCTTTTAGAATGTCCAAGAGCAAGCAAACTATTCCTCCAGGAGAGGGCGCCAACAGACTACTAAAGAGATCATCATTACTCAAAGAAAACCCCAAAAACCAATGCATGATAGGAATAAACAGGTAACTTTCTTTGGAGTGGAAGCGGAGAGATCGCACCAGATGCCAATTCTAGATCTTATCACACCTGTGGTCACTGCAGCAGCAGGTGAATCCACTTTGTCCAAAAGGGATCTATTCCATTCAATTGCAAATGATCTAGATAAGACAGAGAACTGCAGCACGGGGACATAGCCGAGTTGGTCAGGTTGAGTGGTGATGAGTTTGCTATTTGGATGAATAAAGAAAGTCAAAAGTGTGAAAGATAAAAAACAAAAGGAGGAAGTGTGAAAAGTGAATGGGCCAAATTGAGGTGCATATGAAGACGTATGCTTTCTTCCAATTCATTAAATCGGGCTAATATGAATCAGGTGAATTGAGTTCTGCTTTTGGAAACTGGGTTAAGAAGGGGTGCACCGTTCCTGGAGGTACTGCAATACCAGGTCAATGCGTGGAGTGGACAGAGCAAGCTCTTTTTCCATCTCCCTGTTCTAAAAATCCATTTAATATATGGTCCCCAGATAGGGGACGTATCAGATATTAAACTGATAAGAACAGATTTTTGATTTAATGAAGCTTTCCAAAGCACCACAAAAAATGCATGACCGAAGTCACACCAAAAACAGTGCAAAGGCTAGGATTCGTGTGGACCCCACCGTGAGGAGAGGGTCCCCAAAAATCAACCCCGTCCCTCCGAGCCAGAAGGCCACAGCAAGGGTCAGGGATCTTCGGTGCTCTCCCAAGCCGAAGCCTGGTTGAGCCTTGTCGTTGCTCCCAGCGTCCACCCAGGCATCTTACCCAAGTGGAGTAGAGAGCTACTAGTTGTTGGTTTCGCAGCCGAAACTGCCCGGACCGTCAACCGGTGTTGGTTTCTCAGCCCAAGGCTAACCGGACCTCCAACCGGGTGTTGGTTTCTCAGCCGAAGCTGACCCAGACCTCCAACCGGGTGTTGGTTTCTCAGCCGAAGCTGACCCAGACCTCCAACCGGGTGTTAGTTTCTCAGCCCAAAGCTGACCAGACCTCCGACCGGGATTATAAAAATTTCCCTTCCTAGCCAGAAGGCCGGGATAGGGTAATATGCTCAAAAAGTATGAAAAGGCAAGGTACGGTGTGCTACAGAGCCCAAGGCTTGCCGGGGTCCCAAGCCAGCAAGCTCAGACTCACTCCAGGGTCGTCAGTCCTGGGGCACGTTGTACCATAGCCCCCCACCCTTACTCAGTCTAATAGCCTCGATCCTGGTAGGGCCATGTTTTCCTCTAGATGAATATACTATCCACCCAGAGTACTAGCAAGCGCAACCTTCCAGTGTGCATTGTATCATTGTACTAAGGTGGCCTGGAGCTTAAACCACCTCTTCGAACAACACTACACTTGATCTTAGCCAAAAGGCCGAGAAGCGATAACCAGAATTGGTTTGGGCCTCGAGTGGCACCCTGGCCTATGCCGGACACATCTTAGGGAGAGAGAGCGAGAGGGAGACAAACCCACGCCTACACAAGACATTTTGTCACCCAAGCCAACCCTTGAAAAGGCTGCTTTGCAGAGCAAAAACAAGAAGAATGGTGCGTTTTGCAGCCGCCGCCCACTGCAATGAATCTGAATAACTCCTCCTTTAGGGCGCAAGCAACTCCCCTCCCCCTTGCAGTCTTTCCAATTCACGATACAAAAAGACGGACAGGACAGGTTGCCTGACTTTCCGTCACTGCCACCCTTTGCCATCCTTACCCGTAGAAAGCCCTTTCATCATCCCCAAACCCTAATCTTTTCCCTTTCCTTCCCAGCCCCCAAACCCTGCCCTCTGTACCTTTCTCACCACCCGCTTCCCTTCTCCTGTCATCCCCCTACCACCCGGGAAAAAAAGAGATTGCCCCCTCCTTCCACTAGCCCACCCTCCCACCCAAAGAACAACTTCTTCTGCGCAGCTTGTTTTCTAGGCAGCAGCGCTATTGTGATGTCATCGGGGGGCATTGTGACAAGCCGCCAGTGTTCCGTCTCTTCATGTTGTGCACAGTTCAAACGGAAAATACATCAACAGGCAGACTACAGAAAAGCTTACTATCAAAGGTTAGAGGGGGGCTTTCTCAGAGGGCTTTTTACAGTTTTTCTATTCCCAATTAGCCGTTTAAGTGTACTTATTGAAAGTAGTAATTCTTTCATAGGCCGCCCTTTCTTAGTATTTGACGTTCCTTATATTGCGGTATGAGGCTTCGCAGTAGGTTGCAAACATTCATCACCCATGACTGTCCCCAATTGAGCTCAGAAGCTCAATGTCTATCATGACCTCTCTTTTAGAATGTCCAAGAGCAAGCAAACTATTCCTCCAGGAGAGGGCGCCAACAGACTACTAAAGAGATCATCATTACTCAAAGAAAACCCCAAAAACCAATGCATGATAGGAATAAACAGGTAACTTTCTTTGTAGTGGAAGCGGAGAGATCGCACCAGATGCCAATTCTAGATCTTATCACACCTGTGGTCACTGCAGCAGCAGGTGAATCCACTTTGTCCAAAAGGGATCTATTCCATTCAATTGCAAATGATCTAGATAAGACAGAGAACTGCAGCACGGGGACATAGCCGAGTTGGTCAGGTTGAGTGGTGATGAGTTTGCTATTTGGATGAATAAAGAAAGTCAAAAGTGTGAAAGATAAAAAACAAAAGGAGGAAGTGTGAAAAGTGAATGGGCCAAATTGAGGTGCATATGAAGACGTATGCTTTCTTCCAATTCATTAAATCGGGCTAATATGAATCAGGTGAATTGAGTTCTGCTTTTGGAAACTGGGTTAAGAAGGGGTGCACCGTTCCTGGAGGTACTGCAATACCAGGTCAATGCGTGGAGTGGACAGAGCAAGCTCTTTTTCCATCTCCCTGTTCTAAAAATCCATTTAATATATGGTCCCCAGATAGGGGACGTATCAGATATTAAACTGATAAGAACAGATTTTTGATTTAATGAAGCTTTCCAAAGCACCACAAAAAATGCATGACCGAAGTCACACCAAAAACAGTGCAAAGGCTAGGATTCGTGTGGACCCCACCGTGAGGAGAGGGTCCCCAAAAATCAACCCCGTCCCTCCGAGCCAGAAGGCCACAGCAAGGGTCAGGGATCTTCGGTGCTCTCCCAAGCCGAAGCCTGGTTGAGCCTTGTCGTTGCTCCCAGCGTCCACCCAGGCATCTTACCCAAGTGGAGTAGAGAGCTACTAGTTGTTGGTTTCGCAGCCGAAACTGCCCGGACCGTCAACCGGTGTTGGTTTCTCAGCCCAAGGCTAACCGGACCTCCAACCGGGTGTTGGTTTCTCAGCCGAAGCTGACCCAGACCTCCAACCGGGTGTTGGTTTCTCAGCCGAAGCTGACCCAGACCTCCAACCGGGTGTTAGTTTCTCAGCCCAAAGCTGACCAGACCTCCGACCGGGATTATAAAAATTTCCCTTCCTAGCCAGAAGGCCGGGATAGGGTAATATGCTCAAAAAGTATGAAAAGGCAAGGTACGGTGTGCTACAGAGCCCAAGGCTTGCCGGGGTCCCAAGCCAGCAAGCTCAGACTCACTCCAGGGTCGTCAGTCCTGGGGCACGTTGTACCATAGCCCCCCACCCTTACTCAGTCTAATAGCCTCGATCCTGGTAGGGCCATGTTTTCCTCTAGATGAATATACTATCCACCCAGAGTACTAGCAAGCGCAACCTTCCAGTGTGCATTGTATCATTGTACTAAGGTGGCCTGGAGCTTAAACCACCTCTTCGAACAACACTACACTTGATCTTAGCCAAAAGGCCGAGAAGCGATAACCAGAATTGGTTTGGGCCTCGAGTGGCACCCTGGCCTATGCCGGACACATCTTAGGGAGAGAGAGCGAGAGGGAGACAAACCCACGCCTACACAAGACATTTTGTCACCCAAGCCAACCCTTGAAAAGGCTGCTTTGCAGAGCAAAAACAAGAAGAATGGTGCGTTTTGCAGCCGCCGCCCACTGCAATGAATCTGAATAACTCCTCCTTTAGGGCGCAAGCAACTCCCCTCCCCCTTGCAGTCTTTCCAATTCACGATACAAAAAGACGGACAGGACAGGTTGCCTGACTTTCCGTCACTGCCACCCTTTGCCATCCTTACCCGTAGAAAGCCCTTTCATCATCCCCAAACCCTAATCTTTTCCCTTTCCTTCCCAGCCCCCAAACCCTGCCCTCTGTACCTTTCTCACCACCCGCTTCCCTTCTCCTGTCATCCCCCTACCACCCGGGAAAAAAAGAGATTGCCCCCTCCTTCCACTAGCCCACCCTCCCACCCAAAGAACAACTTCTTCTGCGCAGCTTGTTTTCTAGGCAGCAGCGCTATTGTGATGTCATCGGGGGGCATTGTGACAAGCCGCCAGTGTTCCGTCTCTTCATGTTGTGCACAGTTCAAACGGAAAATACATCAACAGGCAGACTACAGAAAAGCTTACTATCAAAGGTTAGAGGGGGGCTTTCTCAGAGGGCTTTTTACAGTTTTTCTATTCCCAATTAGCCGTTTAAGTGTACTTATTGAAAGTAGTAATTCTTTCATAGGCCGCCCTTTCTTAGTATTTGACGTTCCTTATATTGCGGTATGAGGCTTCGCAGTAGGTTGCAAACATTCATCACCCATGACTGTCCCCAATTGAGCTCAGAAGCTCAATGTCTATCATGACCTCTCTTTTAGAATGTCCAAGAGCAAGCAAACTATTCCTCCAGGAGAGGGCGCCAACAGACTACTAAAGAGATCATCATTACTCAAAGAAAACCCCAAAAACCAATGCATGATAGGAATAAACAGGTAACTTTCTTTGGAGTGGAAGCGGAGAGATCGCACCAGATGCCAATTCTAGATCTTATCACACCTGTGGTCACTGCAGCAGCAGGTGAATCCACTTTGTCCAAAAGGGATCTATTCCATTCAATTGCAAATGATCTAGATAAGACAGAGAACTGCAGCACGGGGACATAGCCGAGTTGGTCAGGTTGAGTGGTGATGAGTTTGCTATTTGGATGAATAAAGAAAGTCAAAAGTGTGAAAGATAAAAAACAAAAGGAGGAAGTGTGAAAAGTGAATGGGCCAAATTGAGGTGCATATGAAGACGTATGCTTTCTTCCAATTCATTAAATCGGGCTAATATGAATCAGGTGAATTGAGTTCTGCTTTTGGAAACTGGGTTAAGAAGGGGTGCACCGTTCCTGGAGGTACTGCAATACCAGGTCAATGCGTGGAGTGGACAGAGCAAGCTCTTTTTCCATCTCCCTGTTCTAAAAATCCATTTAATATATGGTCCCCAGATAGGGGACGTATCAGATATTAAACTGATAAGAACAGATTTTTGATTTAATGAAGCTTTCCAAAGCACCACAAAAAATGCATGACCGAAGTCACACCAAAAACAGTGCAAAGGCTAGGATTCGTGTGGACCCCACCGTGAGGAGAGGGTCCCCAAAAATCAACCCCGTCCCTCCGAGCCAGAAGGCCACAGCAAGGGTCAGGGATCTTCGGTGCTCTCCCAAGCCGAAGCCTGGTTGAGCCTTGTCGTTGCTCCCAGCGTCCACCCAGGCATCTTACCCAAGTGGAGTAGAGAGCTACTAGTTGTTGGTTTCGCAGCCGAAACTGCCCGGACCGTCAACCGGTGTTGGTTTCTCAGCCCAAGGCTAACCGGACCTCCAACCGGGTGTTGGTTTCTCAGCCGAAGCTGACCCAGACCTCCAACCGGGTGTTGGTTTCTCAGCCGAAGCTGACCCAGACCTCCAACCGGGTGTTAGTTTCTCAGCCCAAAGCTGACCAGACCTCCGACCGGGATTATAAAAATTTCCCTTCCTAGCCAGAAGGCCGGGATAGGGTAATATGCTCAAAAAGTATGAAAAGGCAAGGTACGGTGTGCTACAGAGCCCAAGGCTTGCCGGGGTCCCAAGCCAGCAAGCTCAGACTCACTCCAGGGTCGTCAGTCCTGGGGCACGTTGTACCATAGCCCCCCACCCTTACTCAGTCTAATAGCCTCGATCCTGGTAGGGCCATGTTTTCCTCTAGATGAATATACTATCCACCCAGAGTACTAGCAAGCGCAACCTTCCAGTGTGCATTGTATCATTGTACTAAGGTGGCCTGGAGCTTAAACCACCTCTTCGAACAACACTACACTTGATCTTAGCCAAAAGGCCGAGAAGCGATAACCAGAATTGGTTTGGGCCTCGAGTGGCACCCTGGCCTATGCCGGACACATCTTAGGGAGAGAGAGCGAGAGGGAGACAAACCCACGCCTACACAAGACATTTTGTCACCCAAGCCAACCCTTGAAAAGGCTGCTTTGCAGAGCAAAAACAAGAAGAATGGTGCGTTTTGCAGCCGCCGCCCACTGCAATGAATCTGAATAACTCCTCCTTTAGGGCGCAAGCAACTCCCCTCCCCCTTGCAGTCTTTCCAATTCAAGATACAAAAAGACGGACAGGACAGGTTGCCTGACTTTCCGTCACTGCCACCCTTTGCCATCCTTACCCGTAGAAAGCCCTTTCATCATCCCCAAACCCTAATCTTTTCCCTTTCCTTCCCAGCCCCCAAACCCTGCCCTCTGTACCTTTCTCACCACCCGCTTCCCTTCTCCTGTCATCCCCCTACCACCCGGGAAAAAAAGAGATTGCCCCCTCCTTCCACTAGCCCACCCTCCCACCCAAAGAACAACTTCTTCTGCGCAGCTTGTTTTCTAGGCAGCAGCGCTATTGTGATGTCATCGGGGGGCATTGTGACAAGCCGCCAGTGTTCCGTCTCTTCATGTTGTGCACAGTTCAAACGGAAAATACATCAACAGGCAGACTACAGAAAAGCTTACTATCAAAGGTTAGAGGGGGGCTTTCTCAGAGGGCTTTTTACAGTTTTTCTATTCCCAATTAGCCGTTTAAGTGTACTTATTGAAAGTAGTAATTCTTTCATAGGCCGCCCTTTCTTAGTATTTGACGTTCCTTATATTGCGGTATGAGGCTTCGCAGTAGGTTGCAAACATTCATCACCCATGACTGTCCCCAATTGAGCTCAGAAGCTCAATGTCTATCATGACCTCTCTTTTAGAATGTCCAAGAGCAAGCAAACTATTCCTCCAGGAGAGGGCGCCAACAGACTACTAAAGAGATCATCATTACTCAAAGAAAACCCCAAAAACCAATGCATGATAGGAATAAACAGGTAACTTTCTTTGGAGTGGAAGCGGAGAGATCGCACCAGATGCCAATTCTAGATCTTATCACACCTGTGGTCACTGCAGCAGCAGGTGAATCCACTTTGTCCAAAAGGGATCTATTCCATTCAATTGCAAATGATCTAGATAAGACAGAGAACTGCAGCACGGGGACATAGCCGAGTTGGTCAGGTTGAGTGGTGATGAGTTTGCTATTTGGATGAATAAAGAAAGTCAAAAGTGTGAAAGATAAAAAACAAAAGGAGGAAGTGTGAAAAGTGAATGGGCCAAATTGAGGTGCATATGAAGACGTATGCTTTCTTCCAATTCATTAAATCGGGCTAATATGAATCAGGTGAATTGAGTTCTGCTTTTGGAAACTGGGTTAAGAAGGGGTGCACCGTTCCTGGAGGTACTGCAATACCAGGTCAATGCGTGGAGTGGACAGAGCAAGCTCTTTTTCCATCTCCCTGTTCTAAAAATCCATTTAATATATGGTCCCCAGATAGGGGACGTATCAGATATTAAACTGATAAGAACAGATTTTTGATTTAATGAAGCTTTCCAAAGCACCACAAAAAATGCATGACCGAAGTCACACCAAAAACAGTGCAAAGGCTAGGATTCGTGTGGACCCCACCGTGAGGAGAGGGTCCCCAAAAATCAACCCCGTCCCTCCGAGCCAGAAGGCCACAGCAAGGGTCAGGGATCTTCGGTGCTCTCCCAAGCCGAAGCCTGGTTGAGCCTTGTCGTTGCTCCCAGCGTCCACCCAGGCATCTTACCCAAGTGGAGTAGAGAGCTACTAGTTGTTGGTTTCGCAGCCGAAACTGCCCGGACCGTCAACCGGTGTTGGTTTCTCAGCCCAAGGCTAACCGGACCTCCAACCGGGTGTTGGTTTCTCAGCCAAAGCTGACCCAGACCTCCAACCGGGTGTTGGTTTCTCAGCCGAAGCTGACCCAGACCTCCAACCGGGTGTTAGTTTCTCAGCCCAAAGCTGACCAGACCTCCGACCGGGATTATAAAAATTTCCCTTCCTAGCCAGAAGGCCGGGATAGGGTAATATGCTCAAAAAGTATGAAAAGGCAAGGTACGGTGTGCTACAGAGCCCAAGGCTTGCCGGGGTCCCAAGCCAGCAAGCTCAGACTCACTCCAGGGTCGTCAGTCCTGGGGCACGTTGTACCATAGCCCCCCACCCTTACTCAGTCTAATAGCCTCGATCCTGGTAGGGCCATGTTTTCCTCTAGATGAATATACTATCCACCCAGAGTACTAGCAAGCGCAACCTTCCAGTGTGCATTGTATCATTGTACTAAGGTGGCCTGGAGCTTAAACCACCTCTTCGAACAACACTACACTTGATCTTAGCCAAAAGGCCGAGAAGCGATAACCAGAATTGGTTTGGGCCTCGAGTGGCACCCTGGCCTATGCCGGACACATCTTAGGGAGAGAGAGCGAGAGGGAGACAAACCCACGCCTACACAAGACATTTTGTCACCCAAGCCAACCCTTGAAAAGGCTGCTTTGCAGAGCAAAAACAAGAAGAATGGTGCGTTTTGCAGCCGCCGCCCACTGCAATGAATCTGAATAACTCCTCCTTTAGGGCGCAAGCAACTCCCCTCCCCCTTGCAGTCTTTCCAATTCACGATACAAAAAGACGGACAGGACAGGTTGCCTGACTTTCCGTCACTGCCACCCTTTGCCATCCTTACCCGTAGAAAGCCCTTTCATCATCCCCAAACCCTAATCTTTTCCCTTTCCTTCCCAGCCCCCAAACCCTGCCCTCTGTACCTTTCTCACCACCCGCTTCCCTTCTCCTGTCATCCCCCTACCACCCGGGAAAAAAAGAGATTGCCCCCTCCTTCCACTAGCCCACCCTCCCACCCAAAGAACAACTTCTTCTGCGCAGCTTGTTTTCTAGGCAGCAGCGCTATTGTGATGTCATCGGGGGGCATTGTGACAAGCCGCCAGTGTTCCGTCTCTTCATGTTGTGCACAGTTCAAACGGAAAATACATCAACAGGCAGACTACAGAAAAGCTTACTATCAAAGGTTAGAGGGGGGCTTTCTCAGAGGGCTTTTTACAGTTTTTCTATTCCCAATTAGCCGTTTAAGTGTACTTATTGAAAGTAGTAATTCTTTCATAGGCCGCCCTTTCTTAGTATTTGACGTTCCTTATATTGCGGTATGAGGCTTCGCAGTAGGTTGCAAACATTCATCACCCATGACTGTCCCCAATTGAGCTCAGAAGCTCAATGTCTATCATGACCTCTCTTTTAGAATGTCCAAGAGCAAGCAAACTATTCCTCCAGGAGAGGGCGCCAACAGACTACTAAAGAGATCATCATTACTCAAAGAAAACCCCAAAAACCAATGCATGATAGGAATAAACAGGTAACTTTCTTTGGAGTGGAAGCGGAGAGATCGCACCAGATGCCAATTCTAGATCTTATCACACCTGTGGTCACTGCAGCAGCAGGTGAATCCACTTTGTCCAAAAGGGATCTATTCCATTCAATTGCAAATGATCTAGATAAGACAGAGAACTGCAGCACGGGGACATAGCCGAGTTGGTCAGGTTGAGTGGTGATGAGTTTGCTATTTGGATGAATAAAGAAAGTCAAAAGTGTGAAAGATAAAAAACAAAAGGAGGAAGTGTGAAAAGTGAATGGGCCAAATTGAGGTGCATATGAAGACGTATGCTTTCTTCCAATTCATTAAATCGGGCTAATATGAATCAGGTGAATTGAGTTCTGCTTTTGGAAACTGGGTTAAGAAGGGGTGCACCGTTCCTGGAGGTACTGCAATACCAGGTCAATGCGTGGAGTGGACAGAGCAAGCTCTTTTTCCATCTCCCTGTTCTAAAAATCCATTTAATATATGGTCCCCAGATAGGGGACGTATCAGATATTAAACTGATAAGAACAGATACTACACTTGATCTTAGCCAAAAGGCCGAGAAGCGATAACCAGAATTGGTTTGGGCCTCGAGTGGCACCCTGGCCTATGCCGGACACATCTTAGGGAGAGAGAGCGAGAGGGAGACAAACCCACGCCTACACAAGACATTTTGTCACCCAAGCCAACCCTTGAAAAGGCTGCTTTGCAGAGCAAAAACAAGAAGAATGGTGCGTTTTGCAGCCGCCGCCCACTGCAATGAATCTGAATAACTCCTCCTTTAGGGCGCAAGCAACTCCCCTCCCCCTTGCAGTCTTTCCAATTCACGATACAAAAAGACGGACAGGACAGGTTGCCTGACTTTCCGTCACTGCCACCCTTTGCCATCCTTACCCGTAGAAAGCCCTTTCATCATCCCCAAACCCTAATCTTTTCCCTTTCCTTCCCAGCCCCCAAACCCTGCCCTCTGTACCTTTCTCACCACCCGCTTCCCTTCTCCTGTCATCCCCCTACCACCCGGGAAAAAAAGAGATTGCCCCCTCCTTCCACTAGCCCACCCTCCCACCCAAAGAACAACTTCTTCTGCGCAGCTTGTTTTCTAGGCAGCAGCGCTATTGTGATGTCATCGGGGGGCATTGTGACAAGCCGCCAGTGTTCCGTCTCTTCATGTTGTGCACAGTTCAAACGGAAAATACATCAACAGGCAGACTACAGAAAAGCTTACTATCAAAGGTTAGAGGGGGGCTTTCTCAGAGGGCTTTTTACAGTTTTTCTATTCCCAATTAGCCGTTTAAGTGTACTTATTGAAAGTAGTAATTCTTTCATAGGCCGCCCTTTCTTAGTATTTGACGTTCCTTATATTGCGGTATGAGGCTTCGCAGTAGGTTGCAAACATTCATCACCCATGACTGTCCCCAATTGAGCTCAGAAGCTCAATGTCTATCATGACCTCTCTTTTAGAATGTCCAAGAGCAAGCAAACTATTCCTCCAGGAGAGGGCGCCAACAGACTACTAAAGAGATCATCATTACTCAAAGAAAACCCCAAAAACCAATGCATGATAGGAATAAACAGGTAACTTTCTTTGGAGTGGAAGCGGAGAGATCGCACCAGATGCCAATTCTAGATCTTATCACACCTGTGGTCACTGCAGCAGCAGGTGAATCCACTTTGTCCAAAAGGGATCTATTCCATTCAATTGCAAATGATCTAGATAAGACAGAGAACTGCAGCACGGGGACATAGCCGAGTTGGTCAGGTTGAGTGGTGATGAGTTTGCTATTTGGATGAATAAAGAAAGTCAAAAGTGTGAAAGATAAAAAACAAAAGGAGGAAGTGTGAAAAGTGAATGGGCCAAATTGAGGTGCATATGAAGACGTATGCTTTCTTCCAATTCATTAAATCGGGCTAATATGAATCAGGTGAATTGAGTTCTGCTTTTGGAAACTGGGTTAAGAAGGGGTGCACCGTTCCTGGAGGTACTGCAATACCAGGTCAATGCGTGGAGTGGACAGAGCAAGCTCTTTTTCCATCTCCCTGTTCTAAAAATCCATTTAATATATGGTCCCCAGATAGGGGACGTATCAGATATTAAACTGATAAGAACAGATTTTTGATTTAATGAAGCTTTCCAAAGCACCACAAAAAATGCATGACCGAAGTCACACCAAAAACAGTGCAAAGGCTAGGATTCGTGTGGACCCCACCGTGAGGAGAGGGTCCCCAAAAATCAACCCCGTCCCTCCGAGCCAGAAGGCCACAGCAAGGGTCAGGGATCTTCGGTGCTCTCCCAAGCCGAAGCCTGGTTGAGCCTTGTCGTTGCTCCCAGCGTCCACCCAGGCATCTTACCCAAGTGGAGTAGAGAGCTACTAGTTGTTGGTTTCGCAGCCGAAACTGCCCGGACCGTCAACCGGTGTTGGTTTCTCAGCCCAAGGCTAACCGGACCTCCAACCGGGTGTTGGTTTCTCAGCCGAAGCTGACCCAGACCTCCAACCGGGTGTTGGTTTCTCAGCCGAAGCTGACCCAGACCTCCAACCGGGTGTTAGTTTCTCAGCCCAAAGCTGACCAGACCTCCGACCGGGATTATAAAAATTTCCCTTCCTAGCCAGAAGGCCGGGATAGGGTAATATGCTCAAAAAGTATGAAAAGGCAAGGTACGGTGTGCTACAGAGCCCAAGGCTTGCCGGGGTCCCAAGCCAGCAAGCTCAGACTCACTCCAGGGTCGTCAGTCCTGGGGCACGTTGTACCATAGCCCCCCACCCTTACTCAGTCTAATAGCCTCGATCCTGGTAGGGCCATGTTTTCCTCTAGATGAATATACTATCCACCCAGAGTACTAGCAAGCGCAACCTTCCAGTGTGCATTGTATCATTGTACTAAGGTGGCCTGGAGCTTAAACCACCTCTTCGAACAACACTACACTTGATCTTAGCCAAAAGGCCGAGAAGCGATAACCAGAATTGGTTTGGGCCTCGAGTGGCACCCTGGCCTATGCCGGACACATCTTAGGGAGAGAGAGCGAGAGGGAGACAAACCCACGCCTACACAAGACATTTTGTCACCCAAGCCAACCCTTGAAAAGGCTGCTTTGCAGAGCAAAAACAAGAAGAATGGTGCGTTTTGCAGCCGCCGCCCACTGCAATGAATCTGAATAACTCCTCCTTTAGGGCGCAAGCAACTCCCCTCCCCCTTGCAGTCTTTCCAATTCACGATACAAAAAGACGGACAGGACAGGTTGCCTGACTTTCCGTCACTGCCACCCTTTGCCATCCTTACCCGTAGAAAGCCCTTTCATCATCCCCAAACCCTAATCTTTTCCCTTTCCTTCCCAGCCCCCAAACCCTGCCCTCTGTACCTTTCTCACCACCCGCTTCCCTTCTCCTGTCATCCCCCTACCACCCGGGAAAAAAAGAGATTGCCCCCTCCTTCCACTAGCCCACCCTCCCACCCAAAGAACAACTTCTTCTGCGCAGCTTGTTTTCTAGGCAGCAGCGCTATTGTGATGTCATCGGGGGGCATTGTGACAAGCCGCCAGTGTTCCGTCTCTTCATGTTGTGCACAGTTCAAACGGAAAATACATCAACAGGCAGACTACAGAAAAGCTTACTATCAAAGGTTAGAGGGGGGCTTTCTCAGAGGGCTTTTTACAGTTTTTCTATTCCCAATTAGCCGTTTAAGTGTACTTATTGAAAGTAGTAATTCTTTCATAGGCCGCCCTTTCTTAGTATTTGACGTTCCTTATATTGCGGTATGAGGCTTCGCAGTAGGTTGCAAACATTCATCACCCATGACTGTCCCCAATTGAGCTCAGAAGCTCAATGTCTATCATGACCTCTCTTTTAGAATGTCCAAGAGCAAGCAAACTATTCCTCCAGGAGAGGGCGCCAACAGACTACTAAAGAGATCATCATTACTCAAAGAAAACCCCAAAAACCAATGCATGATAGGAATAAACAGGTAACTTTCTTTGGAGTGGAAGCGGAGAGATCGCACCAGATGCCAATTCTAGATCTTATCACACCTGTGGTCACTGCAGCAGCAGGTGAATCCACTTTGTCCAAAAGGGATCTATTCCATTCAATTGCAAATGATCTAGATAAGACAGAGAACTGCAGCACGGGGACATAGCCGAGTTGGTCAGGTTGAGTGGTGATGAGTTTGCTATTTGGATGAATAAAGAAAGTCAAAAGTGTGAAAGATAAAAAACAAAAGGAGGAAGTGTGAAAAGTGAATGGGCCAAATTGAGGTGCATATGAAGACGTATGCTTTCTTCCAATTCATTAAATCGGGCTAATATGAATCAGGTGAATTGAGTTCTGCTTTTGGAAACTGGGTTAAGAAGGGGTGCACCGTTCCTGGAGGTACTGCAATACCAGGTCAATGCGTGGAGTGGACAGAGCAAGCTCTTTTTCCATCTCCCTGTTCTAAAAATCCATTTAATATATGGTCCCCAGATAGGGGACGTATCAGATATTAAACTGATAAGAACAGATTTTTGATTTAATGAAGCTTTCCAAAGCACCACAAAAAATGCATGACCGAAGTCACACCAAAAACAGTGCAAAGGCTAGGATTCGTGTGGACCCCACCGTGAGGAGAGGGTCCCCAAAAATCAACCCCGTCCCTCCGAGCCAGAAGGCCACAGCAAGGGTCAGGGATCTTCGGTGCTCTCCCAAGCCGAAGCCTGGTTGAGCCTTGTCGTTGCTCCCAGCGTCCACCCAGGCATCTTACCCAAGTGGAGTAGAGAGCTACTAGTTGTTGGTTTCGCAGCCGAAACTGCCCGGACCGTCAACCGGTGTTGGTTTCTCAGCCCAAGGCTAACCGGACCTCCAACCGGGTGTTGGTTTCTCAGCCGAAGCTGACCCAGACCTCCAACCGGGTGTTGGTTTCTCAGCCGAAGCTGACCCAGACCTCCAACCGGGTGTTAGTTTCTCAGCCCAAAGCTGACCAGACCTCCGACCGGGATTATAAAAATTTCCCTTCCTAGCCAGAAGGCCGGGATAGGGTAATATGCTCAAAAAGTATGAAAAGGCAAGGTACGGTGTGCTACAGAGCCCAAGGCTTGCCGGGGTCCCAAGCCAGCAAGCTCAGACTCACTCCAGGGTCGTCAGTCCTGGGGCACGTTGTACCATAGCCCCCCACCCTTACTCAGTCTAATAGCCTCGATCCTGGTAGGGCCATGTTTTCCTCTAGATGAATATACTATCCACCCAGAGTACTAGCAAGCGCAACCTTCCAGTGTGCATTGTATCATTGTACTAAGGTGGCCTGGAGCTTAAACCACCTCTTCGAACAACACTACACTTGATCTTAGCCAAAAGGCCGAGAAGCGATAACCAGAATTGGTTTGGGCCTCGAGTGGCACCCTGGCCTATGCCGGACACATCTTAGGGAGAGAGAGCGAGAGGGAGACAAACCCACGCCTACACAAGACATTTTGTCACCCAAGCCAACCCTTGAAAAGGCTGCTTTGCAGAGCAAAAACAAGAAGAATGGTGCGTTTTGCAGCCGCCGCCCACTGCAATGAATCTGAATAACTCCTCCTTTAGGGCGCAAGCAACTCCCCTCCCCCTTGCAGTCTTTCCAATTCACGATACAAAAAGACGGACAGGACAGGTTGCCTGACTTTCCGTCACTGCCACCCTTTGCCATCCTTACCCGTAGAAAGCCCTTTCATCATCCCCAAACCCTAATCTTTTCCCTTTCCTTCCCAGCCCCCAAACCCTGCCCTCTGTACCTTTCTCACCACCCGCTTCCCTTCTCCTGTCATCCCCCTACCACCCGGGAAAAAAAGAGATTGCCCCCTCCTTCCACTAGCCCACCCTCCCACCCAAAGAACAACTTCTTCTGCGCAGCTTGTTTTCTAGGCAGCAGCGCTATTGTGATGTCATCGGGGGGCATTGTGACAAGCCGCCAGTGTTCCGTCTCTTCATGTTGTGCACAGTTCAAACGGAAAATACATCAACAGGCAGACTACAGAAAAGCTTACTATCAAAGGTTAGAGGGGGGCTTTCTCAGAGGGCTTTTTACAGTTTTTCTATTCCCAATTAGCCGTTTAAGTGTACTTATTGAAAGTAGTAATTCTTTCATAGGCCGCCCTTTCTTAGTATTTGACGTTCCTTATATTGCGGTATGAGGCTTCGCAGTAGGTTGCAAACATTCATCACCCATGACTGTCCCCAATTGAGCTCAGAAGCTCAATGTCTATCATGACCTCTCTTTTAGAATGTCCAAGAGCAAGCAAACTATTCCTCCAGGAGAGGGCGCCAACAGACTACTAAAGAGATCATCATTACTCAAAGAAAACCCCAAAAACCAATGCATGATAGGAATAAACAGGTAACTTTCTTTGGAGTGGAAGCGGAGAGATCGCACCAGATGCCAATTCTAGATCTTATCACACCTGTGGTCACTGCAGCAGCAGGTGAATCCACTTTGTCCAAAAGGGATCTATTCCATTCAATTGCAAATGATCTAGATAAGACAGAGAACTGCAGCACGGGGACATAGCCGAGTTGGTCAGGTTGAGTGGTGATGAGTTTGCTATTTGGATGAATAAAGAAAGTCAAAAGTGTGAAAGATAAAAAACAAAAGGAGGAAGTGTGAAAAGTGAATGGGCCAAATTGAGGTGCATATGAAGACGTATGCTTTCTTCCAATTCATTAAATCGGGCTAATATGAATCAGGTGAATTGAGTTCTGCTTTTGGAAACTGGGTTAAGAAGGGGTGCACCGTTCCTGGAGGTACTGCAATACCAGGTCAATGCGTGGAGTGGACAGAGCAAGCTCTTTTTCCATCTCCCTGTTCTAAAAATCCATTTAATATATGGTCCCCAGATAGGGGACGTATCAGATATTAAACTGATAAGAACAGATACTACACTTGATCTTAGCCAAAAGGCCGAGAAGCGATAACCAGAATTGGTTTGGGCCTCGAGTGGCACCCTGGCCTATGCCGGACACATCTTAGGGAGAGAGAGCGAGAGGGAGACAAACCCACGCCTACACAAGACATTTTGTCACCCAAGCCAACCCTTGAAAAGGCTGCTTTGCAGAGCAAAAACAAGAAGAATGGTGCGTTTTGCAGCCGCCGCCCACTGCAATGAATCTGAATAACTCCTCCTTTAGGGCGCAAGCAACTCCCCTCCCCCTTGCAGTCTTTCCAATTCACGATACAAAAAGACGGACAGGACAGGTTGCCTGACTTTCCGTCACTGCCACCCTTTGCCATCCTTACCCGTAGAAAGCCCTTTCATCATCCCCAAACCCTAATCTTTTCCCTTTCCTTCCCAGCCCCCAAACCCTGCCCTCTGTACCTTTCTCACCACCCGCTTCCCTTCTCCTGTCATCCCCCTACCACCCGGGAAAAAAAGAGATTGCCCCCTCCTTCCACTAGCCCACCCTCCCACCCAAAGAACAACTTCTTCTGCGCAGCTTGTTTTCTAGGCAGCAGCGCTATTGTGATGTCATCGGGGGGCATTGTGACAAGCCGCCAGTGTTCCGTCTCTTCATGTTGTGCACAGTTCAAACGGAAAATACATCAACAGGCAGACTACAGAAAAGCTTACTATCAAAGGTTAGAGGGGGGCTTTCTCAGAGGGCTTTTTACAGTTTTTCTATTCCCAATTAGCCGTTTAAGTGTACTTATTGAAAGTAGTAATTCTTTCATAGGCCGCCCTTTCTTAGTATTTGACGTTCCTTATATTGCGGTATGAGGCTTCGCAGTAGGTTGCAAACATTCATCACCCATGACTGTCCCCAATTGAGCTCAGAAGCTCAATGTCTATCATGACCTCTCTTTTAGAATGTCCAAGAGCAAGCAAACTATTCCTCCAGGAGAGGGCGCCAACAGACTACTAAAGAGATCATCATTACTCAAAGAAAACCCCAAAAACCAATGCATGATAGGAATAAACAGGTAACTTTCTTTGGAGTGGAAGCGGAGAGATCGCACCAGATGCCAATTCTAGATCTTATCACACCTGTGGTCACTGCAGCAGCAGGTGAATCCACTTTGTCCAAAAGGGATCTATTCCATTCAATTGCAAATGATCTAGATAAGACAGAGAACTGCAGCACGGGGACATAGCCGAGTTGGTCAGGTTGAGTGGTGATGAGTTTGCTATTTGGATGAATAAAGAAAGTCAAAAGTGTGAAAGATAAAAAACAAAAGGAGGAAGTGTGAAAAGTGAATGGGCCAAATTGAGGTGCATATGAAGACGTATGCTTTCTTCCAATTCATTAAATCGGGCTAATATGAATCAGGTGAATTGAGTTCTGCTTTTGGAAACTGGGTTAAGAAGGGGTGCACCGTTCCTGGAGGTACTGCAATACCAGGTCAATGCGTGGAGTGGACAGAGCAAGCTCTTTTTCCATCTCCCTGTTCTAAAAATCCATTTAATATATGGTCCCCAGATAGGGGACGTATCAGATATTAAACTGATAAGAACAGATTTTTGATTTAATGAAGCTTTCCAAAGCACCACAAAAAATGCATGACCGAAGTCACACCAAAAACAGTGCAAAGGCTAGGATTCGTGTGGACCCCACCGTGAGGAGAGGGTCCCCAAAAATCAACCCCGTCCCTCCGAGCCAGAAGGCCACAGCAAGGGTCAGGGATCTTCGGTGCTCTCCCAAGCCGAAGCCTGGTTGAGCCTTGTCGTTGCTCCCAGCGTCCACCCAGGCATCTTACCCAAGTGGAGTAGAGAGCTACTAGTTGTTGGTTTCGCAGCCGAAACTGCCCGGACCGTCAACCGGTGTTGGTTTCTCAGCCCAAGGCTAACCGGACCTCCAACCGGGTGTTGGTTTCTCAGCCGAAGCTGACCCAGACCTCCAACCGGGTGTTGGTTTCTCAGCCGAAGCTGACCCAGACCTCCAACCGGGTGTTAGTTTCTCAGCCCAAAGCTGACCAGACCTCCGACCGGGATTATAAAAATTTCCCTTCCTAGCCAGAAGGCCGGGATAGGGTAATATGCTCAAAAAGTATGAAAAGGCAAGGTACGGTGTGCTACAGAGCCCAAGGCTTGCCGGGGTCCCAAGCCAGCAAGCTCAGACTCACTCCAGGGTCGTCAGTCCTGGGGCACGTTGTACCATAGCCCCCCACCCTTACTCAGTCTAATAGCCTCGATCCTGGTAGGGCCATGTTTTCCTCTAGATGAATATACTATCCACCCAGAGTACTAGCAAGCGCAACCTTCCAGTGTGCATTGTATCATTGTACTAAGGTGGCCTGGAGCTTAAACCACCTCTTCGAACAACACTACACTTGATCTTAGCCAAAAGGCCGAGAAGCGATAACCAGAATTGGTTTGGGCCTCGAGTGGCACCCTGGCCTATGCCGGACACATCTTAGGGAGAGAGAGCGAGAGGGAGACAAACCCACGCCTACACAAGACATTTTGTCACCCAAGCCAACCCTTGAAAAGGCTGCTTTGCAGAGCAAAAACAAGAAGAATGGTGCGTTTTGCAGCCGCCGCCCACTGCAATGAATCTGAATAACTCCTCCTTTAGGGCGCAAGCAACTCCCCTCCCCCTTGCAGTCTTTCCAATTCACGATACAAAAAGACGGACAGGACAGGTTGCCTGACTTTCCGTCACTGCCACCCTTTGCCATCCTTACCCGTAGAAAGCCCTTTCATCATCCCCAAACCCTAATCTTTTCCCTTTCCTTCCCAGCCCCCAAACCCTGCCCTCTGTACCTTTCTCACCACCCGCTTCCCTTCTCCTGTCATCCCCCTACCACCCGGGAAAAAAAGAGATTGCCCCCTCCTTCCACTAGCCCACCCTCCCACCCAAAGAACAACTTCTTCTGCGCAGCTTGTTTTCTAGGCAGCAGCGCTATTGTGATGTCATCGGGGGGCATTGTGACAAGCCGCCAGTGTTCCGTCTCTTCATGTTGTGCACAGTTCAAACGGAAAATACATCAACAGGCAGACTACAGAAAAGCTTACTATCAAAGGTTAGAGGGGGGCTTTCTCAGAGGGCTTTTTACAGTTTTTCTATTCCCAATTAGCCGTTTAAGTGTACTTATTGAAAGTAGTAATTCTTTCATAGGCCGCCCTTTCTTAGTATTTGACGTTCCTTATATTGCGGTATGAGGCTTCGCAGTAGGTTGCAAACATTCATCACCCATGACTGTCCCCAATTGAGCTCAGAAGCTCAATGTCTATCATGACCTCTCTTTTAGAATGTCCAAGAGCAAGCAAACTATTCCTCCAGGAGAGGGCGCCAACAGACTACTAAAGAGATCATCATTACTCAAAGAAAACCCCAAAAACCAATGCATGATAGGAATAAACAGGTAACTTTCTTTGGAGTGGAAGCGGAGAGATCGCACCAGATGCCAATTCTAGATCTTATCACACCTGTGGTCACTGCAGCAGCAGGTGAATCCACTTTGTCCAAAAGGGATCTATTCCATTCAATTGCAAATGATCTAGATAAGACAGAGAACTGCAGCACGGGGACATAGCCGAGTTGGTCAGGTTGAGTGGTGATGAGTTTGCTATTTGGATGAATAAAGAAAGTCAAAAGTGTGAAAGATAAAAAACAAAAGGAGGAAGTGTGAAAAGTGAATGGGCCAAATTGAGGTGCATATGAAGACGTATGCTTTCTTCCAATTCATTAAATCGGGCTAATATGAATCAGGTGAATTGAGTTCTGCTTTTGGAAACTGGGTTAAGAAGGGGTGCACCGTTCCTGGAGGTACTGCAATACCAGGTCAATGCGTGGAGTGGACAGAGCAAGCTCTTTTTCCATCTCCCTGTTCTAAAAATCCATTTAATATATGGTCCCCAGATAGGGGACGTATCAGATATTAAACTGATAAGAACAGATTTTTGATTTAATGAAGCTTTCCAAAGCACCACAAAAAATGCATGACCGAAGTCACACCAAAAACAGTGCAAAGGCTAGGATTCGTGTGGACCCCACCGTGAGGAGAGGGTCCCCAAAAATCAACCCCGTCCCTCCGAGCCAGAAGGCCACAGCAAGGGTCAGGGATCTTCGGTGCTCTCCCAAGCCGAAGCCTGGTTGAGCCTTGTCGTTGCTCCCAGCGTCCACCCAGGCATCTTACCCAAGTGGAGTAGAGAGCTACTAGTTGTTGGTTTCGCAGCCGAAACTGCCCGGACCGTCAACCGGTGTTGGTTTCTCAGCCCAAGGCTAACCGGACCTCCAACCGGGTGTTGGTTTCTCAGCCGAAGCTGACCCAGACCTCCAACCGGGTGTTGGTTTCTCAGCCGAAGCTGACCCAGACCTCCAACCGGGTGTTAGTTTCTCAGCCCAAAGCTGACCAGACCTCCGACCGGGATTATAAAAATTTCCCTTCCTAGCCAGAAGGCCGGGATAGGGTAATATGCTCAAAAAGTATGAAAAGGCAAGGTACGGTGTGCTACAGAGCCCAAGGCTTGCCGGGGTCCCAAGCCAGCATGCTCAGACTCACTCCAGGGTCGTCAGTCCTGGGGCACGTTGTACCATAGCCCCCCACCCTTACTCAGTCTAATAGCCTCGATCCTGGTAGGGCCATGTTTTCCTCTAGATGAATATACTATCCACCCAGAGTACTAGCAAGCGCAACCTTCCAGTGTGCATTGTATCATTGTACTAAGGTGGCCTGGAGCTTAAACCACCTCTTCGAACAACACTACACTTGATCTTAGCCAAAAGGCCGAGAAGCGATAACCAGAATTGGTTTGGGCCTCGAGTGGCACCCTGGCCTATGCCGGACACATCTTAGGGAGAGAGAGCGAGAGGGAGACAAACCCACGCCTACACAAGACATTTTGTCACCCAAGCCAACCCTTGAAAAGGCTGCTTTGCAGAGCAAAAACAAGAAGAATGGTGCGTTTTGCAGCCGCCGCCCACTGCAATGAATCTGAATAACTCCTCCTTTAGGGCGCAAGCAACTCCCCTCCCCCTTGCAGTCTTTCCAATTCACGATACAAAAAGACGGACAGGACAGGTTGCCTGACTTTCCGTCACTGCCACCCTTTGCCATCCTTACCCGTAGAAAGCCCTTTCATCATCCCCAAACCCTAATCTTTTCCCTTTCCTTCCCAGCCCCCAAACCCTGCCCTCTGTACCTTTCTCACCACCCGCTTCCCTTCTCCTGTCATCCCCCTACCACCCGGGAAAAAAAGAGATTGCCCCCTCCTTCCACTAGCCCACCCTCCCACCCAAAGAACAACTTCTTCTGCGCAGCTTGTTTTCTAGGCAGCAGCGCTATTGTGATGTCATCGGGGGGCATTGTGACAAGCCGCCAGTGTTCCGTCTCTTCATGTTGTGCACAGTTCAAACGGAAAATACATCAACAGGCAGACTACAGAAAAGCTTACTATCAAAGGTTAGAGGGGGGCTTTCTCAGAGGGCTTTTTACAGTTTTTCTATTCCCAATTAGCCGTTTAAGTGTACTTATTGAAAGTAGTAATTCTTTCATAGGCCGCCCTTTCTTAGTATTTGACGTTCCTTATATTGCGGTATGAGGCTTCGCAGTAGGTTGCAAACATTCATCACCCATGACTGTCCCCAATTGAGCTCAGAAGCTCAATGTCTATCATGACCTCTCTTTTAGAATGTCCAAGAGCAAGCAAACTATTCCTCCAGGAGAGGGCGCCAACAGACTACTAAAGAGATCATCATTACTCAAAGAAAACCCCAAAAACCAATGCATGATAGGAATAAACAGGTAACTTTCTTTGGAGTGGAAGCGGAGAGATCGCACCAGATGCCAATTCTAGATCTTATCACACCTGTGGTCACTGCAGCAGCAGGTGAATCCACTTTGTCCAAAAGGGATCTATTCCATTCAATTGCAAATGATCTAGATAAGACAGAGAACTGCAGCACGGGGACATAGCCGAGTTGGTCAGGTTGAGTGGTGATGAGTTTGCTATTTGGATGAATAAAGAAAGTCAAAAGTGTGAAAGATAAAAAACAAAAGGAGGAAGTGTGAAAAGTGAATGGGCCAAATTGAGGTGCATATGAAGACGTATGCTTTCTTCCAATTCATTAAATCGGGCTAATATGAATCAGGTGAATTGAGTTCTGCTTTTGGAAACTGGGTTAAGAAGGGGTGCACCGTTCCTGGAGGTACTGCAATACCAGGTCAATGCGTGGAGTGGACAGAGCAAGCTCTTTTTCCATCTCCCTGTTCTAAAAATCCATTTAATATATGGTCCCCAGATAGGGGACGTATCAGATATTAAACTGATAAGAACAGATTTTTGATTTAATGAAGCTTTCCAAAGCACCACAAAAAATGCATGACCGAAGTCACACCAAAAACAGTGCAAAGGCTAGGATTCGTGTGGACCCCACCGTGAGGAGAGGGTCCCCAAAAATCAACCCCGTCCCTCCGAGCCAGAAGGCCACAGCAAGGGTCAGGGATCTTCGGTGCTCTCCCAAGCCGAAGCCTGGTTGAGCCTTGTCGTTGCTCCCAGCGTCCACCCAGGCATCTTACCCAAGTGGAGTAGAGAGCTACTAGTTGTTGGTTTCGCAGCCGAAACTGCCCGGACCGTCAACCGGTGTTGGTTTCTCAGCCCAAGGCTAACCGGACCTCCAACCGGGTGTTGGTTTCTCAGCCGAAGCTGACCCAGACCTCCAACCGGGTGTTGGTTTCTCAGCCGAAGCTGACCCAGACCTCCAACCGGGTGTTAGTTTCTCAGCCCAAAGCTGACCAGACCTCCGACCGGGATTATAAAAATTTCCCTTCCTAGCCAGAAGGCCGGGATAGGGTAATATGCTCAAAAAGTATGAAAAGGCAAGGTACGGTGTGCTACAGAGCCCAAGGCTTGCCGGGGTCCCAAGCCAGCAAGCTCAGACTCACTCCAGGGTCGTCAGTCCTGGGGCACGTTGTACCATAGCCCCCCACCCTTACTCAGTCTAATAGCCTCGATCCTGGTAGGGCCATGTTTTCCTCTAGATGAATATACTATCCACCCAGAGTACTAGCAAGCGCAACCTTCCAGTGTGCATTGTATCATTGTACTAAGGTGGCCTGGAGCTTAAACCACCTCTTCGAACAACACTACACTTGATCTTAGCCAAAAGGCCGAGAAGCGATAACCAGAATTGGTTTGGGCCTCGAGTGGCACCCTGGCCTATGCCGGACACATCTTAGGGAGAGAGAGCGAGAGGGAGACAAACCCACGCCTACACAAGACATTTTGTCACCCAAGCCAACCCTTGAAAAGGCTGCTTTGCAGAGCAAAAACAAGAAGAATGGTGCGTTTTGCAGCCGCCGCCCACTGCAATGAATCTGAATAACTCCTCCTTTAGGGCGCAAGCAACTCCCCTCCCCCTTGCAGTCTTTCCAATTCACGATACAAAAAGACGGACAGGACAGGTTGCCTGACTTTCCGTCACTGCCACCCTTTGCCATCCTTACCCGTAGAAAGCCCTTTCATCATCCCCAAACCCTAATCTTTTCCCTTTCCTTCCCAGCCCCCAAACCCTGCCCTCTGTACCTTTCTCACCACCCGCTTCCCTTCTCCTGTCATCCCCCTACCACCCGGGAAAAAAAGAGATTGCCCCCTCCTTCCACTAGCCCACCCTCCCACCCAAAGAACAACTTCTTCTGCGCAGCTTGTTTTCTAGGCAGCAGCGCTATTGTAATGTCATCGGGGGGCATTGTGACAAGCCGCCAGTGTTCCGTCTCTTCATGTTGTGCACAGTTCAAACGGAAAATACATCAACAGGCAGACTACAGAAAAGCTTACTATCAAAGGTTAGAGGGGGGCTTTCTCAGAGGGCTTTTTACAGTTTTTCTATTCCCAATTAGCCGTTTAAGTGTACTTATTGAAAGTAGTAATTCTTTCATAGGCCGCCCTTTCTTAGTATTTGACGTTCCTTATATTGCGGTATGAGGCTTCGCAGTAGGTTGCAAACATTCATCACCCATGACTGTCCCCAATTGAGCTCAGAAGCTCAATGTCTATCATGACCTCTCTTTTAGAATGTCCAAGAGCAAGCAAACTATTCCTCCAGGAGAGGGCGCCAACAGACTACTAAAGAGATCATCATTACTCAAAGAAAACCCCAAAAACCAATGCATGATAGGAATAAACAGGTAACTTTCTTTGGAGTGGAAGCGGAGAGATCGCACCAGATGCCAATTCTAGATCTTATCACACCTGTGGTCACTGCAGCAGCAGGTGAATCCACTTTGTCCAAAAGGGATCTATTCCATTCAATTGCAAATGATCTAGATAAGACAGAGAACTGCAGCACGGGGACATAGCCGAGTTGGTCAGGTTGAGTGGTGATGAGTTTGCTATTTGGATGAATAAAGAAAGTCAAAAGTGTGAAAGATAAAAAACAAAAGGAGGAAGTGTGAAAAGTGAATGGGCCAAATTGAGGTGCATATGAAGACGTATGCTTTCTTCCAATTCATTAAATCGGGCTAATATGAATCAGGTGAATTGAGTTCTGCTTTTGGAAACTGGGTTAAGAAGGGGTGCACCGTTCCTGGAGGTACTGCAATACCAGGTCAATGCGTGGAGTGGACAGAGCAAGCTCTTTTTCCATCTCCCTGTTCTAAAAATCCATTTAATATATGGTCCCCAGATAGGGGACGTATCAGATATTAAACTGATAAGAACAGATACTACACTTGATCTTAGCCAAAAGGCCGAGAAGCGATAACCAGAATTGGTTTGGGCCTCGAGTGGCACCCTGGCCTATGCCGGACACATCTTAGGGAGAGAGAGCGAGAGGGAGACAAACCCACGCCTACACAAGACATTTTGTCACCCAAGCCAACCCTTGAAAAGGCTGCTTTGCAGAGCAAAAACAAGAAGAATGGTGCGTTTTGCAGCCGCCGCCCACTGCAATGAATCTGAATAACTCCTCCTTTAGGGCGCAAGCAACTCCCCTCCCCCTTGCAGTCTTTCCAATTCACGATACAAAAAGACGGACAGGACAGGTTGCCTGACTTTCCGTCACTGCCACCCTTTGCCATCCTTACCCGTAGAAAGCCCTTTCATCATCCCCAAACCCTAATCTTTTCCCTTTCCTTCCCAGCCCCCAAACCCTGCCCTCTGTACCTTTCTCACCACCCGCATCCCTTCTCCTGTCATCCCCCTACCACCCGGGAAAAAAAGAGATTGCCCCCTCCTTCCACTAGCCCACCCTCCCACCCAAAGAACAACTTCTTCTGCGCAGCTTGTTTTCTAGGCAGCAGCGCTATTGTGATGTCATCGGGGGGCATTGTGACAAGCCGCCAGTGTTCCGTCTCTTCATGTTGTGCACAGTTCAAACGGAAAATACATCAACAGGCAGACTACAGAAAAGCTTACTATCAAAGGTTAGAGGGGGGCTTTCTCAGAGGGCTTTTTACAGTTTTTCTATTCCCAATTAGCCGTTTAAGTGTACTTATTGAAAGTAGTAATTCTTTCATAGGCCGCCCTTTCTTAGTATTTGACGTTCCTTATATTGCGGTATGAGGCTTCGCAGTAGGTTGCAAACATTCATCACCCATGACTGTCCCCAATTGAGCTCAGAAGCTCAATGTCTATCATGACCTCTCTTTTAGAATGTCCAAGAGCAAGCAAACTATTCCTCCAGGAGAGGGCGCCAACAGACTACTAAAGAGATCATCATTACTCAAAGAAAACCCCAAAAACCAATGCATGATAGGAATAAACAGGTAACTTTCTTTGGAGTGGAAGCGGAGAGATCGCACCAGATGCCAATTCTAGATCTTATCACACCTGTGGTCACTGCAGCAGCAGGTGAATCCACTTTGTCCAAAAGGGATCTATTCCATTCAATTGCAAATGATCTAGATAAGACAGAGAACTGCAGCACGGGGACATAGCCGAGTTGGTCAGGTTGAGTGGTGATGAGTTTGCTATTTGGATGAATAAAGAAAGTCAAAAGTGTGAAAGATAAAAAACAAAAGGAGGAAGTGTGAAAAGTGAATGGGCCAAATTGAGGTGCATATGAAGACGTATGCGTTCTTCCAATTCATTAAATCGGGCTAATATGAATCAGGTGAATTGAGTTCTGCTTTTGGAAACTGGGTTAAGAAGGGGTGCACCGTTCCTGGAGGTACTGCAATACCAGGTCAATGCGTGGAGTGGACAGAGCAAGCTCTTTTTCCATCTCCCTGTTCTAAAAATCCATTTAATATATGGTCCCCAGATAGGGGACGTATCAGATATTAAACTGATAAGAACAGATACTACACTTGATCTTAGCCAAAAGGCCGAGAAGCGATAACCAGAATTGGTTTGGGCCTCGAGTGGCACCCTGGCCTATGCCGGACACATCTTAGGGAGAGAGAGCGAGAGGGAGACAAACCCACGCCTACACAAGACATTTTGTCACCCAAGCCAACCCTTGAAAAGGCTGCTTTGCAGAGCAAAAACAAGAAGAATGGTGCGTTTTGCAGCCGCCGCCCACTGCAATGAATCTGAATAACTTCTCCTTTAGGGCGCAAGCAACTCCCCTCCCCCTTGCAGTCTTTCCAATTCACGATACAAAAAGACGGACAGGACAGGTTGCCTGACTTTCCGTCACTGCCACCCTTTGCCATCCTTACCCGTAGAAAGCCCTTTCATCATCCCCAAACCCTAATCTTTTCCCTTTCCTTCCCAGCCCCCAAACCCTGCCCTCTGTACCTTTCTCACCACCCGCTTCCCTTCTCCTGTCATCCCCCTACCACCCGGGAAAAAAAGAGATTGCCCCCTCCTTCCACTAGCCCACCCTCCCACCCAAAGAACAACTTCTTCTGCGCAGCTTGTTTTCTAGGCAGCAGCGCTATTGTGATGTCATCGGGGGGCATTGTGACAAGCCGCCAGTGTTCCGTCTCTTCATGTTGTGCACAGTTCAAACGGAAAATACATCAACAGGCAGACTACAGAAAAGCTTACTATCAAAGGTTAGAGGGGGGCTTTCTCAGAGGGCTTTTTACAGTTTTTCTATTCCCAATTAGCCGTTTAAGTGTACTTATTGAAAGTAGTAATTCTTTCATAGGCCGCCCTTTCTTAGTATTTGACGTTCCTTATATTGCGGTATGAGGCTTCGCAGTAGGTTGCAAACATTCATCACCCATGACTGTCCCCAATTGAGCTCAGAAGCTCAATGTCTATCATGACCTCTCTTTTAGAATGTCCAAGAGCAAGCAAACTATTCCTCCAGGAGAGGGCGCCAACAGACTACTAAAGAGATCATCATTACTCAAAGAAAACCCCAAAAACCAATGCATGATAGGAATAAACAGGTAACTTTCTTTGGAGTGGAAGCGGAGAGATCGCACCAGATGCCAATTCTAGATCTTATCACACCTGTGGTCACTGCAGCAGCAGGTGAATCCACTTTGTCCAAAAGGGATCTATTCCATTCAATTGCAAATGATCTAGATAAGACAGAGAACTGCAGCACGGGGACATAGCCGAGTTGGTCAGGTTGAGTGGTGATGAGTTTGCTATTTGGATGAATAAAGAAAGTCAAAAGTGTGAAAGATAAAAAACAAAAGGAGGAAGTGTGAAAAGTGAATGGGCCAAATTGAGGTGCATATGAAGACGTATGCTTTCTTCCAATTCATTAAATCGGGCTAATATGAATCAGGTGAATTGAGTTCTGCTTTTGGAAACTGGGTTAAGAAGGGGTGCACCGTTCCTGGAGGTACTGCAATACCAGGTCAATGCGTGGAGTGGACAGAGCAAGCTCTTTTTCCATCTCCCTGTTCTAAAAATCCATTTAATATATGGTCCCCAGATAGGGGACGTATCAGATATTAAACTGATAAGAACAGATTTTTGATTTAATGAAGCTTTCCAAAGCACCACAAAAAATGCATGACCGAAGTCACACCAAAAACAGTGCAAAGGCTAGGATTCGTGTGGACCCCACCGTGAGGAGAGGGTCCCCAAAAATCAACCCCGTCCCTCCGAGCCAGAAGGCCACAGCAAGGGTCAGGGATCTTCGGTGCTCTCCCAAGCCGAAGCCTGGTTGAGCCTTGTCGTTGCTCCCAGCGTCCACCCAGGCATCTTACCCAAGTGGAGTAGAGAGCTACTAGTTGTTGGTTTCGCAGCCGAAACTGCCCGGACCGTCAACCGGTGTTGGTTTCTCAGCCCAAGGCTAACCGGACCTCCAACCGGGTGTTGGTTTCTCAGCCGAAGCTGACCCAGACCTCCAACCGGGTGTTGGTTTCTCAGCCGAAGCTGACCCAGACCTCCAACCGGGTGTTAGTTTCTCAGCCCAAAGCTGACCAGACCTCCGACCGGGATTATAAAAATTTCCCTTCCTAGCCAGAAGGCCGGGATAGGGTAATATGCTCAAAAAGTATGAAAAGGCAAGGTACGGTGTGCTACAGAGCCCAAGGCTTGCCGGGGTCCCAAGCCAGCAAGCTCAGACTCACTCCAGGGTCGTCAGTCCTGGGGCACGTTGTACCATAGCCCCCCACCCTTACTCAGTCTAATAGCCTCGATCCTGGTAGGGCCATGTTTTCCTCTAGATGAATATACTATCCACCCAGAGTACTAGCAAGCGCAACCTTCCAGTGTGCATTGTATCATTGTACTAAGGTGGCCTGGAGCTTAAACCACCTCTTCGAACAACACTACACTTGATCTTAGCCAAAAGGCCGAGAAGCGATAACCAGAATTGGTTTGGGCCTCGAGTGGCACCCTGGCCTATGCCGGACACATCTTAGGGAGAGAGAGCGAGAGGGAGACAAACCCACGCCTACACAAGACATTTTGTCACCCAAGCCAACCCTTGAAAAGGCTGCTTTGCAGAGCAAAAACAAGAAGAATGGTGCGTTTTGCAGCCGCCGCCCACTGCAATGAATCTGAATAACTCCTCCTTTAGGGCGCAAGCAACTCCCCTCCCCCTTGCAGTCTTTCCAATTCACGATACAAAAAGACGGACAGGACAGGTTGCCTGACTTTCCGTCACTGCCACCCTTTGCCATCCTTACCCGTAGAAAGCCCTTTCATCATCCCCAAACCCTAATCTTTTCCCTTTCCTTCCCAGCCCCCAAACCCTGCCCTCTGTACCTTTCTCACCACCCGCTTCCCTTCTCCTGTCATCCCCCTACCACCCGGGAAAAAAAGAGATTGCCCCCTCCTTCCACTAGCCCACCCTCCCACCCAAAGAACAACTTCTTCTGCGCAGCTTGTTTTCTAGGCAGCAGCGCTATTGTGATGTCATCGGGGGGCATTGTGACAAGCCGCCAGTGTTCCGTCTCTTCATGTTGTGCACAGTTCAAACGGAAAATACATCAACAGGCAGACTACAGAAAAGCTTACTATCAAAGGTTAGAGGGGGGCTTTCTCAGAGGGCTTTTTACAGTTTTTCTATTCCCAATTAGCCGTTTAAGTGTACTTATTGAAAGTAGTAATTCTTTCATAGGCCGCCCTTTCTTAGTATTTGACGTTCCTTATATTGCGGTATGAGGCTTCGCAGTAGGTTGCAAACATTCATCACCCATGACTGTCCCCAATTGAGCTCAGAAGCTCAATGTCTATCATGACCTCTCTTTTAGAATGTCCAAGAGCAAGCAAACTATTCCTCCAGGAGAGGGCGCCAACAGACTACTAAAGAGATCATCATTACTCAAAGAAAACCCCAAAAACCAATGCATGATAGGAATAAACAGGTAACTTTCTTTGGAGTGGAAGCGGAGAGATCGCACCAGATGCCAATTCTAGATCTTATCACACCTGTGGTCACTGCAGCAGCAGGTGAATCCACTTTGTCCAAAAGGGATCTATTCCATTCAATTGCAAATGATCTAGATAAGACAGAGAACTGCAGCACGAGGACATAGCCGAGTTGGTCAGGTTGAGTGGTGATGAGTTTGCTATTTGGATGAATAAAGAAAGTCAAAAGTGTGAAAGATAAAAAACAAAAGGAGGAAGTGTGAAAAGTGAATGGGCCAAATTGAGGTGCATATGAAGACGTATGCTTTCTTCCAATTCATTAAATCGGGCTAATATGAATCAGGTGAATTGAGTTCTGCTTTTGGAAACTGGGTTAAGAAGGGGTGCACCGTTCCTGGAGGTACTGCAATACCAGGTCAATGCGTGGAGTGGACAGAGCAAGCTCTTTTTCCATCTCCCTGTTCTAAAAATCCATTTAATATATGGTCCCCAGATAGGGGACGTATCAGATATTAAACTGATAAGAACAGATACTACACTTGATCTTAGCCAAAAGGCCGAGAAGCGATAACCAGAATTGGTTTGGGCCTCGAGTGGCACCCTGGCCTATGCCGGACACATCTTAGGGAGAGAGAGCGAGAGGGAGACAAACCCACGCCTACACAAGACATTTTGTCACCCAAGCCAACCCTTGAAAAGGCTGCTTTGCAGAGCAAAAACAAGAAGAATGGTGCGTTTTGCAGCCGCCGCCCACTGCAATGAATCTGAATAACTCCTCCTTTAGGGCGCAAGCAACTCCCCTCCCCCTTGCAGTCTTTCCAATTCACGATACAAAAAGACGGACAGGACAGGTTGCCTGACTTTCCGTCACTGCCACCCTTTGCCATCCTTACCCGTAGAAAGCCCTTTCATCATCCCCAAACCCTAATCTTTTCCCTTTCCTTCCCAGCCCCCAAACCCTGCCCTCTGTACCTTTCTCACCACCCGCTTCCCTTCTCCTGTCATCCCCCTACCACCCAGGAAAAAAAGAGATTGCCCCCTCCTTCCACTAGCCCACCCTCCCACCCAAAGAACAACTTTTTCTGCGCAGCTTGTTTTCTAGGCAGCAGCGCTATTGTGATGTCATCGGGGGGCATTGTGACAAGCCGCCAGTGTTCCGTCTCTTCATGTTGTGCACAGTTCAAACGGAAAATACATCAACAGGCAGACTACAGAAAAGCTTACTATCAAAGGTTAGAGGGGGGCTTTCTCAGAGGGCTTTTTACAGTTTTTCTATTCCCAATTAGCCGTTTAAGTGTACTTATTGAAAGTAGTAATTCTTTCATAGGCCGCCCTTTCTTAGTATTTGACGTTCCTTATATTGCGGTATGAGGCTTCGCAGTAGGTTGCAAACATTCATCACCCATGACTGTCCCCAATTGAGCTCAGAAGCTCAATGTCTATCATGACCTCTCTTTTAGAATGTCCAAGAGCAAGCAAACTATTCCTCCAGGAGAGGGCGCCAACAGACTACTAAAGAGATCATCATTACTCAAAGAAAACCCCAAAAACCAATGCATGATAGGAATAAACAGGTAACTTTCTTTGGAGTGGAAGCGGAGAGATCGCACCAGATGCCAATTCTAGATCTTATCACACCTGTGGTCACTGCAGCAGCAGGTGAATCCACTTTGTCCAAAAGGGATCTATTCCATTCAATTGCAAATGATCTAGATAAGACAGAGAACTGCAGCACGGGGACATAGCCGAGTTGGTCAGGTTGAGTGGTGATGAGTTTGCTATTTGGATGAATAAAGAAAGTCAAAAGTGTGAAAGATAAAAAACAAAAGGAGGAAGTGTGAAAAGTGAATGGGCCAAATTGAGGTGCATATGAAGACGTATGCTTTCTTCCAATTCATTAAATCGGGCTAATATGAATCAGGTGAATTGAGTTCTGCTTTTGGAAACTGGGTTAAGAAGGGGTGCACCGTTCCTGGAGGTACTGCAATACCAGGTCAATGCGTGGAGTGGACAGAGCAAGCTCTTTTTCCATCTCCCTGTTCTAAAAATCCATTTAATATATGGTCCCCAGATAGGGGACGTATCAGATATTAAACTGATAAGAACAGATTTTTGATTTAATGAAGCTTTCCAAAGCACCACAAAAAATGCATGACCGAAGTCACACCAAAAACAGTGCAAAGGCTAGGATTCGTGTGGACCCCACCGTGAGGAGAGGGTCCCCAAAAATCAACCCCGTCCCTCCGAGCCAGAAGGCCACAGCAAGGGTCAGGGATCTTCGGTGCTCTCCCAAGCCGAAGCCTGGTTGAGCCTTGTCGTTGCTCCCAGCGTCCACCCAGGCATCTTACCCAAGTGGAGTAGAGAGCTACTAGTTGTTGGTTTCGCAGCCGAAACTGCCCGGACCGTCAACCGGTGTTGGTTTCTCAGCCCAAGGCTAACCGGACCTCCAACCGGGTGTTGGTTTCTCAGCCGAAGCTGACCCAGACCTCCAACCGGGTGTTGGTTTCTCAGCCGAAGCTGACCCAGACCTCCAACCGGGTGTTAGTTTCTCAGCCCAAAGCTGACCAGACCTCCGACCGGGATTATAAAAATTTCCCTTCCTAGCCAGAAGGCCGGGATAGGGTAATATGCTCAAAAAGTATGAAAAGGCAAGGTACGGTGTGCTACAGAGCCCAAGGCTTGCCGGGGTCCCAAGCCAGCAAGCTCAGACTCACTCCAGGGTCATCAGTCCTGGGGCACGTTGTACCATAGCCCCCCACCCTTACTCAGTCTAATAGCCTCGATCCTGGTAGGGCCATGTTTTCCTCTAGATGAATATACTATCCACCCAGAGTACTAGCAAGCGCAACCTTCCAGTGTGCATTGTATCATTGTACTAAGGTGGCCTGGAGCTTAAACCACCTCTTCGAACAACACTACACTTGATCTTAGCCAAAAGGCCGAGAAGCGATAACCAGAATTGGTTTGGGCCTCGAGTGGCACCCTGGCCTATGCCGGACACATCTTAGGGAGAGAGAGCGAGAGGGAGACAAACCCACGCCTACACAAGACATTTTGTCACCCAAGCCAACCCTTGAAAAGGCTGCTTTGCAGAGCAAAAACAAGAAGAATGGTGCGTTTTGCAGCCGCCGCCCACTGCAATGAATCTGAATAACTCCTCCTTTAGGGCGCAAGCAACTCCCCTCCCCCTTGCAGTCTTTCCAATTCACGATACAAAAAGACGGACAGGACAGGTTGCCTGACTTTCCGTCACTGCCACCCTTTGCCATCCTTACCCGTAGAAAGCCCTTTCATCATCCCCAAACCCTAATCTTTTCCCTTTCCTTCCCAGCCCCCAAACCCTGCCCTCTGTACCTTTCTCACCACCCGCTTCCCTTCTCCTGTCATCCCCCTACCACCCGGGAAAAAAAGAGATTGCCCCCTCCTTCCACTAGCCCACCCTCCCACCCAAAGAACAACTTCTTCTGCGCAGCTTGTTTTCTAGGCAGCAGCGCTATTGTGATGTCATCGGGGGGCATTGTGACAAGCCGCCAGTGTTCCGTCTCTTCATGTTGTGCACAGTTCAAACGGAAAATACATCAACAGGCAGACTACAGAAAAGCTTACTATCAAAGGTTAGAGGGGGGCTTTCTCAGAGGGCTTTTTACAGTTTTTCTATTCCCAATTAGCCGTTTAAGTGTACTTATTGAAAGTAGTAATTCTTTCATAGGCCGCCCTTTCTTAGTATTTGACGTTCCTTATATTGCGGTATGAGGCTTCGCAGTAGGTTGCAAACATTCATCACCCATGACTGTCCCCAATTGAGCTCAGAAGCTCAATGTCTATCATGACCTCTCTTTTAGAATGTCCAAGAGCAAGCAAACTATTCCTCCAGGAGAGGGCGCCAACAGACTACTAAAGAGATCATCATTACTCAAAGAAAACCCCAAAAACCAATGCATGATAGGAATAAACAGGTAACTTTCTTTGGAGTGGAAGCGGAGAGATCGCACCAGATGCCAATTCTAGATCTTATCACACCTGTGGTCACTGCAGCAGCAGGTGAATCCACTTTGTCCAAAAGGGATCTATTCCATTCAATTGCAAATGATCTAGATAAGACAGAGAACTGCAGCACGGGGACATAGCCGAGTTGGTCAGGTTGAGTGGTGATGAGTTTGCTATTTGGATGAATAAAGAAAGTCAAAAGTGTGAAAGATAAAAAACAAAAGGAGGAAGTGTGAAAAGTGAATGGGCCAAATTGAGGTGCATATGAAGACGTATGCTTTCTTCCAATTCATTAAATCGGGCTAATATGAATCAGGTGAATTGAGTTCTGCTTTTGGAAACTGGGTTAAGAAGGGGTGCACCGTTCCTGGAGGTACTGCAATACCAGGTCAATGCGTGGAGTGGACAGAGCAAGCTCTTTTTCCATCTCCCTGTTCTAAAAATCCATTTAATATATGGTCCCCAGATAGGGGACGTATCAGATATTAAACTGATAAGAACAGATACTACACTTGATCTTAGCCAAAAGGCCGAGAAGCGATAACCAGAATTGGTTTGGGCCTCGAGTGGCACCCTGGCCTATGCCGGACACATCTTAGGGAGAGAGAGCGAGAGGGAGACAAACCCACGCCTACACAAGACATTTTGTCACCCAAGCCAACCCTTGAAAAGGCTGCTTTGCAGAGCAAAAACAAGAAGAATGGTGCGTTTTGCAGCCGCCGCCCACTGCAATGAATCTGAATAACTCCTCCTTTAGGGCGCAAGCAACTCCCCTCCCCCTTGCAGTCTTTCCAATTCACGATACAAAAAGACGGACAGGACAGGTTGCCTGACTTTCCGTCACTGCCACCCTTTGCCATCCTTACCCGTAGAAAGCCCTTTCATCATCCCCAAACCCTAATCTTTTCCCTTTCCTTCCCAGCCCCCAAACCCTGCCCTCTGTACCTTTCTCACCACCCGCTTCCCTTCTCCTGTCATCCCCCTACCACCCGGGAAAAAAAGAGATTGCCCCCTCCTTCCACTAGCCCACCCTCCCACCCAAAGAACAACTTCTTCTGCGCAGCTTGTTTTCTAGGCAGCAGCGCTATTGTGATGTCATCGGGGGGCATTGTGACAAGCCGCCAGTGTTCCGTCTCTTCATGTTGTGCACAGTTCAAACGGAAAATACATCAACAGGCAGACTACAGAAAAGCTTACTATCAAAGGTTAGAGGGGTGCTTTCTCAGAGGGCTTTTTACAGTTTTTCTATTCCCAATTAGCCGTTTAAGTGTACTTATTGAAAGTAGTAATTCTTTCATAGGCCGCCCTTTCTTAGTATTTGACGTTCCTTATATTGCGGTATGAGGCTTCGCAGTAGGTTGCAAACATTCATCACCCATGACTGTCCCCAATTGAGCTCAGAAGCTCAATGTCTATCATGACCTCTCCTTTAGAATGTCCAAGAGCAAGCAAACTATTCCTCCAGGAGAGGGCGCCAACAGACTACTAAAGAGATCATCATTACTCAAAGAAAACCCCAAAAACCAATGCATGATAGGAATAAACAGGTAACTTTCTTTGGAGTGGAAGCGGAGAGATCGCACCAGATGCCAATTCTAGATCTTATCACACCTGTGGTCACTGCAGCAGCAGGTGAATCCACTTTGTCCAAAAGGGATCTATTCCATTCAATTGCAAATGATCTAGATAAGACAGAGAACTGCAGCACGGGGACATAGCCGAGTTGGTCAGGTTGAGTGGTGATGAGTTTGCTATTTGGATGAATAAAGAAAGTCAAAAGTGTGAAAGATAAAAAACAAAAGGAGGAAGTGTGAAAAGTGAATGGGCCAAATTGAGGTGCATATGAAGACGTATGCTTTCTTCCAATTCATTAAATCGGGCTAATATGAATCAGGTGAATTGAGTTCTGCTTTTGGAAACTGGGTTAAGAAGGGGTGCACCGTTCCTGGAGGTACTGCAATACCAGGTCAATGCGTGGAGTGGACAGAGCAAGCTCTTTTTCCATCTCCCTGTTCTAAAAATCCATTTAATATATGGTCCCCAGATAGGGGACGTATCAGATATTAAACTGATAAGAACAGATTTTTGATTTAATGAAGCTTTCCAAAGCACCACAAAAAATGCATGACCGAAGTCACACCAAAAACAGTGCAAAGGCTAGGATTCGTGTGGACCCCACCGTGAGGAGAGGGTCCCCAAAAATCAACCCCGTCCCTCCGAGCCAGAAGGCCACAGCAAGGGTCAGGGATCTTCGGTGCTCTCCCAAGCCGAAGCCTGGTTGAGCCTTGTCGTTGCTCCCAGCGTCCACCCAGGCATCTTACCCAAGTGGAGTAGAGAGCTACTAGTTGTTGGTTTCGCAGCCGAAACTGCCCGGACCGTCAACCGGTGTTGGTTTCTCAGCCCAAGGCTAACCGGACCTCCAACCGGGTGTTGGTTTCTCAGCCGAAGCTGACCCAGACCTCCAACCGGGTGTTGGTTTCTCAGCCGAAGCTGACCCAGACCTCCAACCGGGTGTTAGTTTCTCAGCCCAAAGCTGACCAGACCTCCGACCGGGATTATAAAAATTTCCCTTCCTAGCCAGAAGGCCGGGATAGGGTAATATGCTCAAAAAGTATGAAAAGGCAAGGTACGGTGTGCTACAGAGCCCAAGGCTTGCCGGGGTCCCAAGCCAGCAAGCTCAGACTCACTCCAGGGTCGTCAGTCCTGGGGCACGTTGTACCATAGCCCCCCACCCTTACTCAGTCTAATAGCCTCGATCCTGGTAGGGCCATGTTTTCCTCTAGATGAATATACTATCCACCCAGAGTACTAGCAAGCGCAACCTTCCAGTGTGCATTGTATCATTGTACTAAGGTGGCCTGGAGCTTAAACCACCTCTTCGAACAACACTACACTTGATCTTAGCCAAAAGGCCGAGAAGCGATAACCAGAATTGGTTTGGGCCTCGAGTGGCACCCTGGCCTATGCCGGACACATCTTAGGGAGAGAGAGCGAGAGGGAGACAAACCCACGCCTACACAAGACATTTTGTCACCCAAGCCAACCCTTGAAAAGGCTGCTTTGCAGAGCAAAAACAAGAAGAATGGTGCGTTTTGCAGCCGCCGCCCACTGCAATGAATCTGAATAACTCCTCCTTTAGGGCGCAAGCAACTCCCCTCCCCCTTGCAGTCTTTCCAATTCACGATACAAAAAGACGGACAGGACAGGTTGCCTGACTTTCCGTCACTGCCACCCTTTGCCATCCTTACCCGTAGAAAGCCCTTTCATCATCCCCAAACCCTAATCTTTTCCCTTTCCTTCCCAGCCCCCAAACCCTGCCCTCTGTACCTTTCTCACCACCCGCTTCCCTTCTCCTGTCATCCCCCTACCACCCGGGAAAAAAAGAGATTGCCCCCTCCTTCCACTAGCCCACCCTCCCACCCAAAGAACAACTTCTTCTGCGCAGCTTGTTTTCTAGGCAGCAGCGCTATTGTGATGTCATCGGGGGGCATTGTGACAAGCCGCCAGTGTTCCGTCTCTTCATGTTGTGCACAGTTCAAACGGAAAATACATCAACAGGCAGACTACAGAAAAGCTTACTATCAAAGGTTAGAGGGGGGCTTTCTCAGAGGGCTTTTTACAGTTTTTCTATTCCCAATTAGCCGTTTAAGTGTACTTATTGAAAGTAGTAATTCTTTCATAGGCCGCCCTTTCTTAGTATTTGACGTTCCTTATATTGCGGTATGAGGCTTCGCAGTAGGTTGCAAACATTCATCACCCATGACTGTCCCCAATTGAGCTCAGAAGCTCAATGTCTATCATGACCTCTCTTTTAGAATGTCCAAGAGCAAGCAAACTATTCCTCCAGGAGAGGGCGCCAACAGACTACTAAAGAGATCATCATTACTCAAAGAAAACCCCAAAAACCAATGCATGATAGGAATAAACAGGTAACTTTCTTTGGAGTGGAAGCGGAGAGATCGCACCAGATGCCAATTCTAGATCTTATCACACCTGTGGTCACTGCAGCAGCAGGTGAATCCACTTTGTCCAAAAGGGATCTATTCCATTCAATTGCAAATGATCTAGATAAGACAGAGAACTGCAGCACGGGGACATAGCCGAGTTGGTCAGGTTGAGTGGTGATGAGTTTGCTATTTGGATGAATAAAGAAAGTCAAAAGTGTGAAAGATAAAAAACAAAAGGAGGAAGTGTGAAAAGTGAATGGGCCAAATTGAGGTGCATATGAAGACGTATGCTTTCTTCCAATTCATTAAATCGGGCTAATATGAATCAGGTGAATTGAGTTCTGCTTTTGGAAACTGGGTTAAGAAGGGGTGCACCGTTCCTGGAGGTACTGCAATACCAGGTCAATGCGTGGAGTGGACAGAGCAAGCTCTTTTTCCATCTCCCTGTTCTAAAAATCCATTTAATATATGGTCCCCAGATAGGGGACGTATCAGATATTAAACTGATAAGAACAGATACTACACTTGATCTTAGCCAAAAGGCCGAGAAGCGATAACCAGAATTGGTTTGGGCCTCGAGTGGCACCCTGGCCTATGCCGGACACATCTTAGGGAGAGAGAGCGAGAGGGAGACAAACCCACGCCTACACAAGACATTTTGTCACCCAAGCCAACCCTTGAAAAGGCTGCTTTGCAGAGCAAAAACAAGAAGAATGGTGCGTTTTGCAGCCGCCGCCCACTGCAATGAATCTGAATAACTCCTCCTTTAGGGCGCAAGCAACTCCCCTCCCCCTTGCAGTCTTTCCAATTCACGATACAAAAAGACGGACAGGACAGGTTGCCTGACTTTCCGTCACTGCCACCCTTTGCCATCCTTACCCGTAGAAAGCCCTTTCATCATCCCCAAACCCTAATCTTTTCCCTTTCCTTCCCAGCCCCCAAACCCTGCCCTCTGTACCTTTCTCACCACCCACTTCCCTTCTCCTGTCATCCCCCTACCACCCGGGAAAAAAAGAGATTGCCCCCTCCTTCCACTAGCCCACCCTCCCACCCAAAGAACAACTTCTTCTGCGCAGCTTGTTTTCTAGGCAGCAGCGCTATTGTGATGTCATCGGGGGGCATTGTGACAAGCCGCCAGTGTTCCGTCTCTTCATGTTGTGCACAGTTCAAACGGAAAATACATCAACAGGCAGACTACAGAAAAGCTTACTATCAAAGGTTAGAGGGGGGCTTTCTCAGAGGGCTTTTTACAGTTTTTCTATTCCCAATTAGCCGTTTAAGTGTACTTATTGAAAGTAGTAATTCTTTCATAGGCCGCCCTTTCTTAGTATTTGACGTTCCTTATATTGCGGTATGAGGCTTCGCAGTAGGTTGCAAACATTCATCACCCATGACTGTCCCCAATTGAGCTCAGAAGCTCAATGTCTATCATGACCTCTCTTTTAGAATGTCCAAGAGCAAGCAAACTATTCCTCCAGGAGAGGGCGCCAACAGACTACTAAAGAGATCATCATTACTCAAAGAAAACCCCAAAAACCAATGCATGATAGGAATAAACAGGTAACTTTCTTTGGAGTGGAAGCGGAGAGATCGCACCAGATGCCAATTCTAGATCTTATCACACCTGTGGTCACTGCAGCAGCAGGTGAATCCACTTTGTCCAAAAGGGATCTATTCCATTCAATTGCAAATGATCTAGATAAGACAGAGAACTGCAGCACGGGGACATAGCCGAGTTGGTCAGGTTGAGTGGTGATGAGTTTGCTATTTGGATGAATAAAGAAAGTCAAAAGTGTGAAAGATAAAAAACAAAAGGAGGAAGTGTGAAAAGTGAATGGGCCAAATTGAGGTGCATATGAAGACGTATGCTTTCTTCCAATTCATTAAATCGGGCTAATATGAATCAGGTGAATTGAGTTCTGCTTTTGGAAACTGGGTTAAGAAGGGGTGCACCGTTCCTGGAGGTACTGCAATACCAGGTCAATGCGTGGAGTGGACAGAGCAAGCTCTTTTTCCATCTCCCTGTTCTAAAAATCCATTTAATATATGGTCCCCAGATAGGGGACGTATCAGATATTAAACTGATAAGAACAGATTTTTGATTTAATGAAGCTTTCCAAAGCACCACAAAAAATGCATGACCGAAGTCACACCAAAAACAGTGCAAAGGCTAGGATTCGTGTGGACCCCACCGTGAGGAGAGGGTCCCCAAAAATCAACCCCGTCCCTCCGAGCCAGAAGGCCACAGCAAGGGTCAGGGATCTTCGGTGCTCTCCCAAGCCGAAGCCTGGTTGAGCCTTGTCGTTGCTCCCAGCGTCCACCCAGGCATCTTACCCAAGTGGAGTAGAGAGCTACTAGTTGTTGGTTTCGCAGCCGAAACTGCCCGGACCGTCAACCGGTGTTGGTTTCTCAGCCCAAGGCTAACCGGACCTCCAACCGGGTGTTGGTTTCTCAGCCGAAGCTGACCCAGACCTCCAACCGGGTGTTGGTTTCTCAGCCGAAGCTGACCCAGACCTCCAACCGGGTGTTAGTTTCTCAGCCCAAAGCTGACCAGACCTCCGACCGGGATTATAAAAATTTCCCTTCCTAGCCAGAAGGCCGGGATAGGGTAATATGCTCAAAAAGTATGAAAAGGCAAGGTACGGTGTGCTACAGAGCCCAAGGCTTGCCGGGGTCCCAAGCCAGCAAGCTCAGACTCACTCCAGGGTCGTCAGTCCTGGGGCACGTTGTACCATAGCCCCCCACCCTTACTCAGTCTAATAGCCTCGATCCTGGTAGGGCCATGTTTTCCTCTAGATGAATATACTATCCACCCAGAGTACTAGCAAGCGCAACCTTCCAGTGTGCATTGTATCATTGTACTAAGGTGGCCTGGAGCTTAAACCACCTCTTCGAACAACACTACACTTGATCTTAGCCAAAAGGCCGAGAAGCGATAACCAGAATTGGTTTGGGCCTCGAGTGGCACCCTGGCCTATGCCGGACACATCTTAGGGAGAGAGAGCGAGAGGGAGACAAACCCACGCCTACACAAGACATTTTGTCACCCAAGCCAACCCTTGAAAAGGCTGCTTTGCAGAGCAAAAACAAGAAGAATGGTGCGTTTTGCAGCCGCCGCCCACTGCAATGAATCTGAATAACTCCTCCTTTAGGGCGCAAGCAACTCCCCTCCCCCTTGCAGTCTTTCCAATTCACGATACAAAAAGACGGACAGGACAGGTTGCCTGACTTTCCGTCACTGCCACCCTTTGCCATCCTTACCCGTAGAAAGCCCTTTCATCATCCCCAAACCCTAATCTTTTCCCTTTCCTTCCCAGCCCCCAAACCCTGCCCTCTGTACCTTTCTCACCACCCGCTTCCCTTCTCCTGTCATCCCCCTACCACCCGGGAAAAAAAGAGATTGCCCCCTCCTTCCACTAGCCCACCCTCCCACCCAAAGAACAACTTCTTCTGCGCAGCTTGTTTTCTAGGCAGCAGCGCTATTGTGATGTCATCGGGGGGCATTGTGACAAGCCGCCAGTGTTCCGTCTCTTCATGTTGTGCACAGTTCAAACGGAAAATACATCAACAGGCAGACTACAGAAAAGCTTACTATCAAAGGTTAGAGGGGGGCTTTCTCAGAGGGCTTTTTACAGTTTTTCTATTCCCAATTAGCCGTTTAAGTGTACTTATTGAAAGTAGTAATTCTTTCATAGGCCGCCCTTTCTTAGTATTTGACGTTCCTTATATTGCGGTATGAGGCTTCGCAGTAGGTTGCAAACATTCATCACCCATGACTGTCCCCAATTGAGCTCAGAAGCTCAATGTCTATCATGACCTCTCTTTTAGAATGTCCAAGAGCAAGCAAACTATTCCTCCAGGAGAGGGCGCCAACAGACTACTAAAGAGATCATCATTACTCAAAGAAAACCCCAAAAACCAATGCATGATAGGAATAAACAGGTAACTTTCTTTGGAGTGGAAGCGGAGAGATCGCACCAGATGCCAATTCTAGATCTTATCACACCTGTGGTCACTGCAGCAGCAGGTGAATCCACTTTGTCCAAAAGGGATCTATTCCATTCAATTGCAAATGATCTAGATAAGACAGAGAACTGCAGCACGGGGACATAGCCGAGTTGGTCAGGTTGAGTGGTGATGAGTTTGCTATTTGGATGAATAAAGAAAGTCAAAAGTGTGAAAGATAAAAAACAAAAGGAGGAAGTGTGAAAAGTGAATAGGCCAAATTGAGGTGCATATGAAGACGTATGCTTTCTTCCAATTCATTAAATCGGGCTAATATGAATCAGGTGAATTGAGTTCTGCTTTTGGAAACTGGGTTAAGAAGGGGTGCACCGTTCCTGGAGGTACTGCAATACCAGGTCAATGCGTGGAGTGGACAGAGCAAGCTCTTTTTCCATCTCCCTGTTCTAAAAATCCATTTAATATATGGTCCCCAGATAGGGGACGTATCAGATATTAAACTGATAAGAACAGATACTACACTTGATCTTAGCCAAAAGGCCGAGAAGCGATAACCAGAATTGGTTTGGGCCTCGAGTGGCACCCTGGCCTATGCCGGACACATCTTAGGGAGAGAGAGCGAGAGGGAGACAAACCCACGCCTACACAAGACATTTTGTCACCCAAGCCAACCCTTGAAAAGGCTGCTTTGCAGAGCAAAAACAAGAAGAATGGTGCGTTTTGCAGCCGCCGCCCACTGCAATGAATCTGAATAACTCCTCCTTTAGGGCGCAAGCAACTCCCCTCCCCCTTGCAGTCTTTCCAATTCACGATACAAAAAGACGGACAGGACAGGTTGCCTGACTTTCCGTCACTGCCACCCTTTGCCATCCTTACCCGTAGAAAGCCCTTTCATCATCCCCAAACCCTAATCTTTTCCCTTTCCTTCCCAGCCCCCAAACCCTGCCCTCTGTACCTTTCTCACCACCCGCTTCCCTTCTCCTGTCATCCCCCTACCACCCGGGAAAAAAAGAGATTGCCCCCTCCTTCCACTAGCCCACCCTCCCACCCAAAGAACAACTTCTTCTGCGCAGCTTGTTTTCTAGGCAGCAGCGCTATTGTGATGTCATCGGGGGGCATTGTGACAAGCCGCCAGTGTTCCGTCTCTTCATGTTGTGCACAGTTCAAACGGAAAATACATCAACAGGCAGACTACAGAAAAGCTTACTATCAAAGGTTAGAGGGGGGCTTTCTCAGAGGGCTTTTTACAGTTTTTCTATTCCCAATTAGCCGTTTAAGTGTACTTATTGAAAGTAGTAATTCTTTCATAGGCCGCCCTTTCTTAGTATTTGACGTTCCTTATATTGCGGTATGAGGCTTCGCAGTAGGTTGCAAACATTCATCACCCATGACTGTCCCCAATTGAGCTCAGAAGCTCAATGTCTATCATGACCTCTCCTTTAGAATGTCCAAGAGCAAGCAAACTATTCCTCCAGGAGAGGGCGCCAACAGACTACTAAAGAGATCATCATTACTCAAAGAAAACCCCAAAAACCAATGCATGATAGGAATAAACAGGTAACTTTCTTTGGAGTGGAAGCGGAGAGATCGCACCAGATGCCAATTCTAGATCTTATCACACCTGTGGTCACTGCAGCAGCAGGTGAATCCACTTTGTCCAAAAGGGATCTATTCCATTCAATTGCAAATGATCTAGATAAGACAGAGAACTGCAGCACGGGGACATAGCCGAGTTGGTCAGGTTGAGTGGTGATGAGTTTGCTATTTGGATGAATAAAGAAAGTCAAAAGTGTGAAAGATAAAAAACAAAAGGAGGAAGTGTGAAAAGTGAATGGGCCAAATTGAGGTGCATATGAAGACGTATGCTTTCTTCCAATTCATTAAATCGGGCTAATATGAATCAGGTGAATTGAGTTCTGCTTTTGGAAACTGGGTTAAGAAGGGGTGCACCGTTCCTGGAGGTACTGCAATACCAGGTCAATGCGTGGAGTGGACAGAGCAAGCTCTTTTTCCATCTCCCTGTTCTAAAAATCCATTTAATATATGGTCCCCAGATAGGGGACGTATCAGATATTAAACTGATAAGAACAGATTTTTGATTTAATGAAGCTTTCCAAAGCACCACAAAAAATGCATGACCGAAGTCACACCAAAAACAGTGCAAAGGCTAGGATTCGTGTGGACCCCACCGTGAGGAGAGGGTCCCCAAAAATCAACCCCGTCCCTCCGAGCCAGAAGGCCACAGCAAGGGTCAGGGATCTTCGGTGCTCTCCCAAGCCGAAGCCTGGTTGAGCCTTGTCGTTGCTCCCAGCGTCCACCCAGGCATCTTACCCAAGTGGAGTAGAGAGCTACTAGTTGTTGGTTTCGCAGCCGAAACTGCCCGGACCGTCAACCGGTGTTGGTTTCTCAGCCCAAGGCTAACCGGACCTCCAACCGGGTGTTGGTTTCTCAGCCGAAGCTGACCCAGACCTCCAACCGGGTGTTGGTTTCTCAGCCGAAGCTGACCCAGACCTCCAACCGGGTGTTAGTTTCTCAGCCCAAAGCTGACCAGACCTCCGACCGGGATTATAAAAATTTCCCTTCCTAGCCAGAAGGCCGGGATAGGGTAATATGCTCAAAAAGTATGAAAAGGCAAGGTACGGTGTGCTACAGAGCCCAAGGCTTGCCGGGGTCCCAAGCCAGCAAGCTCAGACTCACTCCAGGGTCGTCAGTCCTGGGGCACGTTGTACCATAGCCCCCCACCCTTACTCAGTCTAATAGCCTCGATCCTGGTAGGGCCATGTTTTCCTCTAGATGAATATACTATCCACCCAGAGTACTAGCAAGCGCAACCTTCCAGTGTGCATTGTATCATTGTACTAAGGTGGCCTGGAGCTTAAACCACCTCTTCGAACAACACTACACTTGATCTTAGCCAAAAGGCCGAGAAGCGATAACCAGAATTGGTTTGGGCCTCGAGTGGCACCCTGGCCTATGCCGGACACATCTTAGGGAGAGAGAGCGAGAGGGAGACAAACCCACGCCTACACAAGACATTTTGTCACCCAAGCCAACCCTTGAAAAGGCTGCTTTGCAGAGCAAAAACAAGAAGAATGGTGCGTTTTGCAGCCGCCGCCCACTGCAATGAATCTGAATAACTCCTCCTTTAGGGCGCAAGCAACTCCCCTCCCCCTTGCAGTCTTTCCAATTCACGATACAAAAAGACGGACAGGACAGGTTGCCTGACTTTCCGTCACTGCCACCCTTTGCCATCCTTACCCGTAGAAAGCCCTTTCATCATCCCCAAACCCTAATCTTTTCCCTTTCCTTCCCAGCCCCCAAACCCTGCCCTCTGTACCTTTCTCACCACCCGCTTCCCTTCTCCTGTCATCCCCCTACCACCCGGGAAAAAAAGAGATTGCCCCCTCCTTCCACTAGCCCACCCTCCCACCCAAAGAACAACTTCTTCTGCGCAGCTTGTTTTCTAGGCAGCAGCGCTATTGTGATGTCATCGGGGGGCATTGTGACAAGCCGCCAGTGTTCCGTCTCTTCATGTTGTGCACAGTTCAAACGGAAAATACATCAACAGGCAGACTACAGAAAAGCTTACTATCAAAGGTTAGAGGGGGGCTTTCTCAGAGGGCTTTTTACAGTTTTTCTATTCCCAATTAGCCGTTTAAGTGTACTTATTGAAAGTAGTAATTCTTTCATAGGCCGCCCTTTCTTAGTATTTGACGTTCCTTATATTGCGGTATGAGGCTTCGCAGTAGGTTGCAAACATTCATCACCCATGACTGTCCCCAATTGAGCTCAGAAGCTCAATGTCTATCATGACCTCTCTTTTAGAATGTCCAAGAGCAAGCAAACTATTCCTCCAGGAGAGGGCGCCAACAGACTACTAAAGAGATCATCATTACTCAAAGAAAACCCCAAAAACCAATGCATGATAGGAATAAACAGGTAACTTTCTTTGGAGTGGAAGCGGAGAGATCGCACCAGATGCCAATTCTAGATCTTATCACACCTGTGGTCACTGCAGCAGCAGGTGAATCCACTTTGTCCAAAAGGGATCTATTCCATTCAATTGCAAATGATCTAGATAAGACAGAGAACTGCAGCACGGGGACATAGCCGAGTTGGTCAGGTTGAGTGGTGATGAGTTTGCTATTTGGATGAATAAAGAAAGTCAAAAGTGTGAAAGATAAAAAACAAAAGGAGGAAGTGTGAAAAGTGAATGGGCCAAATTGAGGTGCATATGAAGACGTATGCTTTCTTCCAATTCATTAAATCGGGCTAATATGAATCAGGTGAATTGAGTTCTGCTTTTGGAAACTGGGTTAAGAAGGGGTGCACCGTTCCTGGAGGTACTGCAATACCAGGTCAATGCGTGGAGTGGACAGAGCAAGCTCTTTTTCCATCTCCCTGTTCTAAAAATCCATTTAATATATGGTCCCCAGATAGGGGACGTATCAGATATTAAACTGATAAGAACAGATACTACACTTGATCTTAGCCAAAAGGCCGAGAAGCGATAACCAGAATTGGTTTGGGCCTCGAGTGGCACCCTGGCCTATGCCGGACACATCTTAGGGAGAGAGAGCGAGAGGGAGACAAACCCACGCCTACACAAGACATTTTGTCACCCAAGCCAACCCTTGAAAAGGCTGCTTTGCAGAGCAAAAACAAGAAGAATGGTGCGTTTTGCAGCCGCCGCCCACTGCAATGAATCTGAATAACTCCTCCTTTAGGGCGCAAGCAACTCCCCTCCCCCTTGCAGTCTTTCCAATTCACGATACAAAAAGACGGACAGGACAGGTTGCCTGACTTTCCGTCACTGCCACCCTTTGCCATCCTTACCCGTAGAAAGCCCTTTCATCATCCCCAAACCCTAATCTTTTCCCTTTCCTTCCCAGCCCCCAAACCCTGCCCTCTGTACCTTTCTCACCACCCGCTTCCCTTCTCCTGTCATCCCCCTACCACCCGGGAAAAAAAGAGATTGCCCCCTCCTTCCACTAGCCCACCCTCCCACCCAAAGAACAACTTCTTCTGCGCAGCTTGTTTTCTAGGCAGCAGCGCTATTGTGATGTCATCGGGGGGCATTGTGACAAGCCGCCAGTGTTCCGTCTCTTCATGTTGTGCACAGTTCAAACGGAAAATACATCAACAGGCAGACTACAGAAAAGCTTACTATCAAAGGTTAGAGGGGGGCTTTCTCAGAGGGCTTTTTACAGTTTTTCTATTCCCAATTAGCCGTTTAAGTGTACTTATTGAAAGTAGTAATTCTTTCATAGGCCGCCCTTTCTTAGTATTTGACGTTCCTTATATTGCGGTATGAGGCTTCGCAGTAGGTTGCAAACATTCATCACCCATGACTGTCCCCAATTGAGCTCAGAAGCTCAATGTCTATCATGACCTCTCTTTTAGAATGTCCAAGAGCAAGCAAACTATTCCTCCAGGAGAGGGCGCCAACAGACTACTAAAGAGATCATCATTACTCAAAGAAAACCCCAAAAACCAATGCATGATAGGAATAAACAGGTAACTTTCTTTGGAGTGGAAGCGGAGAGATCGCACCAGATGCCAATTCTAGATCTTATCACACCTGTGGTCACTGCAGCAGCAGGTGAATCCACTTTGTCCAAAAGGGATCTATTCCATTCAATTGCAAATGATCTAGATAAGACAGAGAACTGCAGCACGGGGACATAGCCGAGTTGGTCAGGTTGAGTGGTGATGAGTTTGCTATTTGGATGAATAAAGAAAGTCAAAAGTGTGAAAGATAAAAAACAAAAGGAGGAAGTGTGAAAAGTGAATGGGCCAAATTGAGGTGCATATGAAGACGTATGCTTTCTTCCAATTCATTAAATCGGGCTAATATGAATCAGGTGAATTGAGTTCTGCTTTTGGAAACTGGGTTAAGAAGGGGTGCACCGTTCCTGGAGGTACTGCAATACCAGGTCAATGCGTGGAGTGGACAGAGCAAGCTCTTTTTCCATCTCCCTGTTCTAAAAATCCATTTAATATATGGTCCCCAGATAGGGGACGTATCAGATATTAAACTGATAAGAACAGATTTTTGATTTAATGAAGCTTTCCAAAGCACCACAAAAAATGCATGACCGAAGTCACACCAAAAACAGTGCAAAGGCTAGGATTCGTGTGGACCCCACCGTGAGGAGAGGGTCCCCAAAAATCAACCCCGTCCCTCCGAGCCAGAAGGCCACAGCAAGGGTCAGGGATCTTCGGTGCTCTCCCAAGCCGAAGCCTGGTTGAGCCTTGTCGTTGCTCCCAGCGTCCACCCAGGCATCTTACCCAAGTGGAGTAGAGAGCTACTAGTTGTTGGTTTCGCAGCCGAAACTGCCCGGACCGTCAACCGGTGTTGGTTTCTCAGCCCAAGGCTAACCGGACCTCCAACCGGGTGTTGGTTTCTCAGCCCAAGGCTGACCGGACCTCCAACCGGGTGTTGGTTTCTCAGCCCAAGGCTAACCGGACCTCCAACCGGGTGTTGGTTTCTCAGCCAAAGCTGACCCGGACCTCCAACCGGGTGTTGGTTTCTCAGCCCAAAGCTGACCGGACCTCCGACCGGGATTATAAAAATTTCCCTTCTTAGCCAGAAGGCCGGGATAGGGCAATATGCTTGGAAAGTATGAATAGGCAAAGCGCGGCGTGCGACAGAGTCTGAGGCTTACCAGGGTCCCAACCTAGCAAGTTCAGACTCCCTCCAGGGTGTCCATTCCTGGGGCACATTGCACCATAACCCCCACACTTACTCAGTCTAATAGCCTCGATCCTGGTAGGGCCATGGTTTCCTCTAGATGGATATACTATCCTCCCAAAGTACTAACAAGCGCAACCTTCCAGTGTGCATTGCATCATTGTACTAAGGTGGCCGGAGCCTTAAACCACCTTTTCGAACGATACTACACTTGATCTTAGCCAAAAGGCCGAGAAGCGATAACCAGAATTGGTTTGGGCCTCGAGTGGCACCCTGGCCTATGCCGGACACATCTTAGGGAGAGAGAGCGAGAGGGAGACAAACCCACGCCTACACAAGACATTTTGTCACCCAAGCCAACCCTTGAAAAGGCTGCTTTGCAGAGCAAAAACAAGAAGAATGGTGCGTTTTGCAGCCGCCGCCCACTGCAATGAATCTGAATAACTCCTCCTTTAGGGCGCAAGCAACTCCCCTCCCCCTTGCAGTCTTTCCAATTCACGATACAAAAAGACGGACAGGACAGGTTGCCTGACTTTCCGTCACTGCCACTCTTTGCCATCCTTACCCGTAGAAAGCCCTTTCATCATCCCCAAACCCTAATCTTTTCCCTTTCCTTCCCAGCCCCCAAACCCTGCCCTCTGTACCTTTCTCACCACCCGCTTCCCTTCTCCTGTCATCCCCCTACCACCCGGGAAAAAAAGAGATTGCCCCCTCCTTCCACTAGCCCACCCTCCCACCCAAAGAACAACTTCTTCTGCGCAGCTTGTTTTCTAGGCAGCAGCGCTATTGTGATGTCATCGGGGGGCATTGTGACAAGCCGCCAGTGTTCCGTCTCTTCATGTTGTGCACAGTTCAAACGGAAAATACATCAACAGGCAGACTACAGAAAAGCTTACTATCAAAGGTTAGAGGGGGGCTTTCTCAGAGGGCTTTTTACAGTTTTTCTATTCCCAATTAGCCGTTTAAGTGTACTTATTGAAAGTAGTAATTCTTTCATAGGCCGCCCTTTCTTAGTATTTGACGTTCCTTATATTGCGGTATGAGGCTTCGCAGTAGGTTGCAAACATTCATCACCCATGACTGTCCCCAATTGAGCTCAGAAGCTCAATGTCTATCATGACCTCTCTTTTAGAATGTCCAAGAGCAAGCAAACTATTCCTCCAGGAGAGGGCGCCAACAGACTACTAAAGAGATCATCATTACTCAAAGAAAACCCCAAAAACCAATGCATGATAGGAATAAACAGGTAACTTTCTTTGGAGTGGAAGCGGAGAGATCGCACCAGATGCCAATTCTAGATCTTATCACACCTGTGGTCACTGCAGCAGCAGGTGAATCCACTTTGTCCAAAAGGGATCTATTCCATTCAATTGCAAATGATCTAGATAAGACAGAGAACTGCAGCACGGGGACATAGCCGAGTTGGTCAGGTTGAGTGGTGATGAGTTTGCTATTTGGATGAATAAAGAAAGTCAAAAGTGTGAAAGATAAAAAACAAAAGGAGGAAGTGTGAAAAGTGAATGGGCCAAATTGAGGTGCATATGAAGACGTATGCTTTCTTCCAATTCATTAAATCGGGCTAATATGAATCAGGTGAATTGAGTTCTGCTTTTGGAAACTGGGTTAAGAAGGGGTGCACCGTTCCTGGAGGTACTGCAATACCAGGTCAATGCGTGGAGTGGACAGAGCAAGCTCTTTTTCCATCTCCCTGTTCTAAAAATCCATTTAATATATGGTCCCCAGATAGGGGACGTATCAGATATTAAACTGATAAGAACAGATTTTTGATTTAATGAAGCTTTCCAAAGCACCACAAAAAATGCATGACCGAAGTCACACCAAAAACAGTGCAAAGGCTAGGATTCGTGTGGACCCCACCGTGAGGAGAGGGTCCCCAAAAATCAACCCCGTCCCTCCGAGCCAGAAGGCCACAGCAAGGGTCAGGGATCTTCGGTGCTCTCCCAAGCCGAAGCCTGGTTGAGCCTTGTCGTTGCTCCCAGCGTCCACCCAGGCATCTTACCCAAGTGGAGTAGAGAGCTACTAGTTGTTGGTTTCGCAGCCGAAACTGCCCGGACCGTCAACCGGTGTTGGTTTCTCAGCCCAAGGCTAACCGGACCTCCAACCGGGTGTTGGTTTCTCAGCCGAAGCTGACCCAGACCTCCAACCGGGTGTTGGTTTCTCAGCCGAAGCTGACCCAGACCTCCAACCGGGTGTTAGTTTCTCAGCCCAAAGCTGACCAGACCTCCGACCGGGATTATAAAAATTTCCCTTCCTAGCCAGAAGGCCGGGATAGGGTAATATGCTCAAAAAGTATGAAAAGGCAAGGTACGGTGTGCTACAGAGCCCAAGGCTTGCCGGGGTCCCAAGCCAGCAAGCTCAGACTCACTCCAGGGTCGTCAGTCCTGGGGCACGTTGTACCATAGCCCCCCACCCTTACTCAGTCTAATAGCCTCGATCCTGGTAGGGCCATGTTTTCCTCTAGATGAATATACTATCCACCCAGAGTACTAGCAAGCGCAACCTTCCAGTGTGCATTGTATCATTGTACTAAGGTGGCCTGGAGCTTAAACCACCTCTTCGAACAACACTACACTTGATCTTAGCCAAAAGGCCGAGAAGCGATAACCAGAATTGGTTTGGGCCTCGAGTGGCACCCTGGCCTATGCCGGACACATCTTAGGGAGAGAGAGCGAGAGGGAGACAAACCCACGCCTACACAAGACATTTTGTCACCCAAGCCAACCCTTGAAAAGGCTGCTTTGCAGAGCAAAAACAAGAAGAATGGTGCGTTTTGCAGCCGCCGCCCACTGCAATGAATCTGAATAACTCCTCCTTTAGGGCGCAAGCAACTCCCCTCCCCCTTGCAGTCTTTCCAATTCACGATACAAAAAGACGGACAGGACAGGTTGCCTGACTTTCCGTCACTGCCACCCTTTGCCATCCTTACCCGTAGAAAGCCCTTTCATCATCCCCAAACCCTAATCTTTTCCCTTTCCTTCCCAGCCCCCAAACCCTGCCCTCTGTACCTTTCTCACCACCCGCTTCCCTTCTCCTGTCATCCCCCTACCACCCGGGAAAAAAAGAGATTGCCCCCTCCTTCCACTAGCCCACCCTCCCACCCAAAGAACAACTTCTTCTGCGCAGCTTGTTTTCTAGGCAGCAGCGCTATTGTGATGTCATCGGGGGGCATTGTGACAAGCCGCCAGTGTTCCGTCTCTTCATGTTGTGCACAGTTCAAACGGAAAATACATCAACAGGCAGACTACAGAAAAGCTTACTATCAAAGGTTAGAGGGGGGCTTTCTCAGAGGGCTTTTTACAGTTTTTCTATTCCCAATTAGCCGTTTAAGTGTACTTATTGAAAGTAGTAATTCTTTCATAGGCCGCCCTTTCTTAGTATTTGACGTTCCTTATATTGCGGTATGAGGCTTCGCAGTAGGTTGCAAACATTCATCACCCATGACTGTCCCCAATTGAGCTCAGAAGCTCAATGTCTATCATGACCTCTCTTTTAGAATGTCCAAGAGCAAGCAAACTATTCCTCCAGGAGAGGGCGCCAACAGACTACTAAAGAGATCATCATTACTCAAAGAAAACCCCAAAAACCAATGCATGATAGGAATAAACAGGTAACTTTCTTTGGAGTGGAAGCGGAGAGATCGCACCAGATGCCAATTCTAGATCTTATCACACCTGTGGTCACTGCAGCAGCAGGTGAATCCACTTTGTCCAAAAGGGATCTATTCCATTCAATTGCAAATGATCTAGATAAGACAGAGAACTGCAGCACGGGGACATAGCCGAGTTGGTCAGGTTGAGTGGTGATGAGTTTGCTATTTGGATGAATAAAGAAAGTCAAAAGTGTGAAAGATAAAAAACAAAAGGAGGAAGTGTGAAAAGTGAATGGGCCAAATTGAGGTGCATATGAAGACGTATGCTTTCTTCCAATTCATTAAATCGGGCTAATATGAATCAGGTGAATTGAGTTCTGCTTTTGGAAACTGGGTTAAGAAGGGGTGCACCGTTCCTGGAGGTACTGCAATACCAGGTCAATGCGTGGAGTGGACAGAGCAAGCTCTTTTTCCATCTCCCTGTTCTAAAAATCCATTTAATATATGGTCCCCAGATAGGGGACGTATCAGATATTAAACTGATAAGAACAGATACTACACTTGATCTTAGCCAAAAGGCCGAGAAGCGATAACCAGAATTGGTTTGGGCCTCGAGTGGCACCCTGGCCTATGCCGGACACATCTTAGGGAGAGAGAGCGAGAGGGAGACAAACCCACGCCTACACAAGACATTTTGTCACCCAAGCCAACCCTTGAAAAGGCTGCTTTGCAGAGCAAAAACAAGAAGAATGGTGCGTTTTGCAGCCGCCGCCCACTGCAATGAATCTGAATAACTCCTCCTTTAGGGCGCAAGCAACTCCCCTCCCCCTTGCAGTCTTTCCAATTCACGATACAAAAAGACGGACAGGACAGGTTGCCTGACTTTCCGTCACTGCCACCCTTTGCCATCCTTACCCGTAGAAAGCCCTTTCATCATCCCCAAACCCTAATCTTTTCCCTTTCCTTCCCAGCCCCCAAACCCTGCCCTCTGTACCTTTCTCACCACCCGCTTCCCTTCTCCTGTCATCCCCCTACCACCCGGGAAAAAAAGAGATTGCCCCCTCCTTCCACTAGCCCACCCTCCCACCCAAAGAACAACTTCTTCTGCGCAGCTTGTTTTCTAGGCAGCAGCGCTATTGTGATGTCATCGGGGGGCATTGTGACAAGCCGCCAGTGTTCCGTCTCTTCATGTTGTGCACAGTTCAAACGGAAAATACATCAACAGGCAGACTACAGAAAAGCTTACTATCAAAGGTTAGAGGGGGGCTTTCTCAGAGGGCTTTTTACAGTTTTTCTATTCCCAATTAGCCGTTTAAGTGTACTTATTGAAAGTAGTAATTCTTTCATAGGCCGCCCTTTCTTAGTATTTGACGTTCCTTATATTGCGGTATGAGGCTTCGCAGTAGGTTGCAAACATTCATCACCCATGACTGTCCCCAATTGAGCTCAGAAGCTCAATGTCTATCATGACCTCTCTTTTAGAATGTCCAAGAGCAAGCAAACTATTCCTCCAGGAGAGGGCGCCAACAGACTACTAAAGAGATCATCATTACTCAAAGAAAACCCCAAAAACCAATGCATGATAGGAATAAACAGGTAACTTTCTTTGGAGTGGAAGCGGAGAGATCGCACCAGATGCCAATTCTAGATCTTATCACACCTGTGGTCACTGCAGCAGCAGGTGAATCCACTTTGTCCAAAAGGGATCTATTCCATTCAATTGCAAATGATCTAGATAAGACAGAGAACTGCAGCACGGGGACATAGCCGAGTTGGTCAGGTTGAGTGGTGATGAGTTTGCTATTTGGATGAATAAAGAAAGTCAAAAGTGTGAAAGATAAAAAACAAAAGGAGGAAGTGTGAAAAGTGAATGGGCCAAATTGAGGTGCATATGAAGACGTATGCTTTCTTCCAATTCATTAAATCGGGCTAATATGAATCAGGTGAATTGAGTTCTGCTTTTGGAAACTGGGTTAAGAAGGGGTGCACCGTTCCTGGAGGTACTGCAATACCAGGTCAATGCGTGGAGTGGACAGAGCAAGCTCTTTTTCCATCTCCCTGTTCTAAAAATCCATTTAATATATGGTCCCCAGATAGGGGACGTATCAGATATTAAACTGATAAGAACAGATTTTTGATTTAATGAAGCTTTCCAAAGCACCACAAAAAATGCATGACCGAAGTCACACCAAAAACAGTGCAAAGGCTAGGATTCGTGTGGACCCCACCGTGAGGAGAGGGTCCCCAAAAATCAACCCCGTCCCTCCGAGCCAGAAGGCCACAGCAAGGGTCAGGGATCTTCGGTGCTCTCCCAAGCCGAAGCCTGGTTGAGCCTTGTCGTTGCTCCCAGCGTCCACCCAGGCATCTTACCCAAGTGGAGTAGAGAGCTACTAGTTGTTGGTTTCGCAGCCGAAACTGCCCGGACCGTCAACCGGTGTTGGTTTCTCAGCCCAAGGCTAACCGGACCTCCAACCGGGTGTTGGTTTCTCAGCCGAAGCTGACCCAGACCTCCAACCGGGTGTTGGTTTCTCAGCCGAAGCTAACCCAGACCTCCAACCGGGTGTTAGTTTCTCAGCCCAAAGCTGACCAGACCTCCGACCGGGATTATAAAAATTTCCCTTCCTAGCCAGAAGGCCGGGATAGGGTAATATGCTCAAAAAGTATGAAAAGGCAAGGTACGGTGTGCTACAGAGCCCAAGGCTTGCCGGGGTCCCAAGCCAGCAAGCTCAGACTCACTCCAGGGTCGTCAGTCCTGGGGCACGTTGTACCATAGCCCCCCACCCTTACTCAGTCTAATAGCCTCGATCCTGGTAGGGCCATGTTTTCCTCTAGATGAATATACTATCCACCCAGAGTACTAGCAAGCGCAACCTTCCAGTGTGCATTGTATCATTGTACTAAGGTGGCCTGGAGCTTAAACCACCTCTTCGAACAACACTACACTTGATCTTAGCCAAAAGGCCGAGAAGCGATAACCAGAATTGGTTTGGGCCTCGAGTGGCACCCTGGCCTATGCCGGACACATCTTAGGGAGAGAGAGCGAGAGGGAGACAAACCCACGCCTACACAAGACATTTTGTCACCCAAGCCAACCCTTGAAAAGGCTGCTTTGCAGAGCAAAAACAAGAAGAATGGTGCGTTTTGCAGCCGCCGCCCACTGCAATGAATCTGAATAACTCCTCCTTTAGGGCGCAAGCAACTCCCCTCCCCCTTGCAGTCTTTCCAATTCACGATACAAAAAGACGGACAGGACAGGTTGCCTGACTTTCCGTCACTGCCACCCTTTGCCATCCTTACCCGTAGAAAGCCCTTTCATCATCCCCAAACCCTAATCTTTTCCCTTTCCTTCCCAGCCCCCAAACCCTGCCCTCTGTACCTTTCTCACCACCCGCTTCCCTTCTCCTGTCATCCCCCTACCACCCGGGAAAAAAAGAGATTGCCCCCTCCTTCCACTAGCCCACCCTCCCACCCAAAGAACAACTTCTTCTGCGCAGCTTGTTTTCTAGGCAGCAGCGCTATTGTGATGTCATCGGGGGGCATTGTGACAAGCCGCCAGTGTTCCGTCTCTTCATGTTGTGCACAGTTCAAACGGAAAATACATCAACAGGCAGACTACAGAAAAGCTTACTATCAAAGGTTAGAGGGGGGCTTTCTCAGAGGGCTTTTTACAGTTTTTCTATTCCCAATTAGCCGTTTAAGTGTACTTATTGAAAGTAGTAATTCTTTCATAGGCCGCCCTTTCTTAGTATTTGACGTTCCTTATATTGCGGTATGAGGCTTCGCAGTAGGTTGCAAACATTCATCACCCATGACTGTCCCCAATTGAGCTCAGAAGCTCAATGTCTATCATGACCTCTCTTTTAGAATGTCCAAGAGCAAGCAAACTATTCCTCCAGGAGAGGGCGCCAACAGACTACTAAAGAGATCATCATTACTCAAAGAAAACCCCAAAAACCAATGCATGATAGGAATAAACAGGTAACTTTCTTTGGAGTGGAAGCGGAGAGATCGCACCAGATGCCAATTCTAGATCTTATCACACCTGTGGTCACTGCAGCAGCAGGTGAATCCACTTTGTCCAAAAGGGATCTATTCCATTCAATTGCAAATGATCTAGATAAGACAGAGAACTGCAGCACGGGGACATAGCCGAGTTGGTCAGGTTGAGTGGTGATGAGTTTGCTATTTGGATGAATAAAGAAAGTCAAAAGTGTGAAAGATAAAAAACAAAAGGAGGAAGTGTGAAAAGTGAATGGGCCAAATTGAGGTGCATATGAAGACGTATGCTTTCTTCCAATTCATTAAATCGGGCTAATATGAACCAGGTGAATTGAGTTCTGCTTTTGGAAACTGGGTTAAGAAGGGGTGCACCGTTCCTGGAGGTACTGCAATACCAGGTCAATGCGTGGAGTGGACAGAGCAAGCTCTTTTTCCATCTCCCTGTTCTAAAAATCCATTTAATATATGGTCCCCAGATAGGGGACGTATCAGATATTAAACTGATAAGAACAGATACTACACTTGATCTTAGCCAAAAGGCCGAGAAGCGATAACCAGAATTGGTTTGGGCCTCGAGTGGCACCCTGGCCTATGCCGGACACATCTTAGGGAGAGAGAGCGAGAGGGAGACAAACCCACGCCTACACAAGACATTTTGTCACCCAAGCCAACCCTTGAAAAGGCTGCTTTGCAGAGCAAAAACAAGAATGGTGCGTTTTGCAGCCGCCGCCCACTGCAATGAATCTGAATAACTCCTCCTTTAGGGCGCAAGCAACTCCCCTCCCCCTTGCAGTCTTTCCAATTCACGATACAAAAAGACGGACAGGACAGGTTGCCTGACTTTCCGTCACTGCCACCCTTTGCCATCCTTACCCGTAGAAAGCCCTTTCATCATCCCCAAACCCTAATCTTTTCCCTTTCCTTCCCAGCCCCCAAACCCTGCCCTCTGTACCTTTCTCACCACCCGCTTCCCTTCTCCTGTCATCCCCCTACCACCCGGGAAAAAAAGAGATTGCCCCCTCCTTCCACTAGCCCACCCTCCCACCCAAAGAACAACTTCTTCTGCGCAGCTTGTTTTCTAGGCAGCAGCGCTATTGTGATGTCATCGGGGGGCATTGTGACAAGCCGCCAGTGTTCCGTCTCTTCATGTTGTGCACAGTTCAAACGGAAAATACATCAACAGGCAGACTACAGAAAAGCTTACTATCAAAGGTTAGAGGGGGGCTTTCTCAGAGGGCTTTTTACAGTTTTTCTATTCCCAATTAGCCGTTTAAGTGTACTTATTGAAAGTAGTAATTCTTTCATAGGCCGCCCTTTCTTAGTATTTGACGTTCCTTATATTGCGGTATGAGGCTTCGCAGTAGGTTGCAAACATTCATCACCCATGACTGTCCCCAATTGAGCTCAGAAGCTCAATGTCTATCATGACCTCTCTTTTAGAATGTCCAAGAGCAAGCAAACTATTCCTCCAGGAGAGGGCGCCAACAGACTACTAAAGAGATCATCATTACTCAAAGAAAACCCCAAAAACCAATGCATGATAGGAATAAACAGGTAACTTTCTTTGGAGTGGAAGCGGAGAGATCGCACCAGATGCCAATTCTAGATCTTATCACACCTGTGGTCACTGCAGCAGCAGGTGAATCCACTTTGTCCAAAAGGGATCTATTCCATTCAATTGCAAATGATCTAGATAAGACAGAGAACTGCAGCACGGGGACATAGCCGAGTTGGTCAGGTTGAGTGGTGATGAGTTTGCTATTTGGATGAATAAAGAAAGTCAAAAGTGTGAAAGATAAAAAACAAAAGGAGGAAGTGTGAAAAGTGAATGGGCCAAATTGAGGTGCATATGAAGACGTATGCTTTCTTCCAATTCATTAAATCGGGCTAATATGAATCAGGTGAATTGAGTTCTGCTTTTGGAAACTGGGTTAAGAAGGGGTGCACCGTTCCTGGAGGTACTGCAATACCAGGTCAATGCGTGGAGTGGACAGAGCAAGCTCTTTTTCCATCTCCCTGTTCTAAAAATCCATTTAATATATGGTCCCCAGATAGGGGACGTATCAGATATTAAACTGATAAGAACAGATTTTTGATTTAATGAAGCTTTCCAAAGCACCACAAAAAATGCATGACCGAAGTCACACCAAAAACAGTGCAAAGGCTAGGATTCGTGTGGACCCCACCGTGAGGAGAGGGTCCCCAAAAATCAACCCCGTCCCTCCGAGCCAGAAGGCCACAGCAAGGGTCAGGGATCTTCGGTGCTCTCCCAAGCCGAAGCCTGGTTGAGCCTTGTCGTTGCTCCCAGCGTCCACCCAGGCATCTTACCCAAGTGGAGTAGAGAGCTACTAGTTGTTGGTTTCGCAGCCGAAACTGCCCGGACCGTCAACCGGTGTTGGTTTCTCAGCCCAAGGCTAACCGGACCTCCAACCGGGTGTTGGTTTCTCAGCCGAAGCTGACCCAGACCTCCAACCGGGTGTTGGTTTCTCAGCCGAAGCTGACCCAGACCTCCAACCGGGTGTTAGTTTCTCAGCCCAAAGCTGACCAGACCTCCGACCGGGATTATAAAAATTTCCCTTCCTAGCCAGAAGGCCGGGATAGGGTAATATGCTCAAAAAGTATGAAAAGGCAAGGTACGGTGTGCTACAGAGCCCAAGGCTTGCCGGGGTCCCAAGCCAGCAAGCTCAGACTCACTCCAGGGTCGTCAGTCCTGGGGCACGTTGTACCATAGCCCCCCACCCTTACTCAGTCTAATAGCCTCGATCCTGGTAGGGCCATGTTTTCCTCTAGATGAATATACTATCCACCCAGAGTACTAGCAAGCGCAACCTTCCAGTGTGCATTGTATCATTGTACTAAGGTGGCCTGGAGCTTAAACCACCTCTTCGAACAACACTACACTTGATCTTAGCCAAAAGGCCGAGAAGCGATAACCAGAATTGGTTTGGGCCTCGAGTGGCACCCTGGCCTATGCCGGACACATCTTAGGGAGAGAGAGCGAGAGGGAGACAAACCCACGCCTACACAAGACATTTTGTCACCCAAGCCAACCCTTGAAAAGGCTGCTTTGCAGAGCAAAAACAAGAAGAATGGTGCGTTTTGCAGCCGCCGCCCACTGCAATGAATCTGAATAACTCCTCCTTTAGGGCGCAAGCAACTCCCCTCCCCCTTGCAGTCTTTCCAATTCACGATACAAAAAGACGGACAGGACAGGTTGCCTGACTTTCCGTCACTGCCACCCTTTGCCATCCTTACCCGTAGAAAGCCCTTTCATCATCCCCAAACCCTAATCTTTTCCCTTTCCTTCCCAGCCCCCAAACCCTGCCCTCTGTACCTTTCTCACCACCCGCTTCCCTTCTCCTGTCATCCCCCTACCACCCGGGAAAAAAAGAGATTGCCCCCTCCTTCCACTAGCCCACCCTCCCACCCAAAGAACAACTTCTTCTGCGCAGCTTGTTTTCTAGGCAGCAGCGCTATTGTGATGTCATCGGGGGGCATTGTGACAAGCCGCCAGTGTTCCGTCTCTTCATGTTGTGCACAGTTCAAACGGAAAATACATCAACAGGCAGACTACAGAAAAGCTTACTATCAAAGGTTAGAGGGGGGCTTTCTCAGAGGGCTTTTTACAGTTTTTCTATTCCCAATTAGCCGTTTAAGTGTACTTATTGAAAGTAGTAATTCTTTCATAGGCCGCCCTTTCTTAGTATTTGACGTTCCTTATATTGCGGTATGAGGCTTCGCAGTAGGTTGCAAACATTCATCACCCATGACTGTCCCCAATTGAGCTCAGAAGCTCAATGTCTATCATGACCTCTCTTTTAGAATGTCCAAGAGCAAGCAAACTATTCCTCCAGGAGAGGGCGCCAACAGACTACTAAAGAGATCATCATTACTCAAAGAAAACCCCAAAAACCAATGCATGATAGGAATAAACAGGTAACTTTCTTTGGAGTGGAAGCGGAGAGATCGCACCAGATGCCAATTCTAGATCTTATCACACCTGTGGTCACTGCAGCAGCAGGTGAATCCACTTTGTCCAAAAGGGATCTATTCCATTCAATTGCAAATGATCTAGATAAGACAGAGAACTGCAGCACGGGGACATAGCCGAGTTGGTCAGGTTGAGTGGTGATGAGTTTGCTATTTGGATGAATAAAGAAAGTCAAAAGTGTGAAAGATAAAAAACAAAAGGAGGAAGTGTGAAAAGTGAATGGGCCAAATTGAGGTGCATATGAAGACGTATGCTTTCTTCCAATTCATTAAATCGGGCTAATATGAATCAGGTGAATTGAGTTCTGCTTTTGGAAACTGGGTTAAGAAGGGGTGCACCGTTCCTGGAGGTACTGCAATACCAGGTCAATGCGTGGAGTGGACAGAGCAAGCTCTTTTTCCATCTCCCTGTTCTAAAAATCCATTTAATATATGGTCCCCAGATAGGGGACGTATCAGATATTAAACTGATAAGAACAGATACTACACTTGATCTTAGCCAAAAGGCCGAGAAGCGATAACCAGAATTGGTTTGGGCCTCGAGTGGCACCCTGGCCTATGCCGGACACATCTTAGGGAGAGAGAGCGAGAGGGAGACAAACCCACGCCTACACAAGACATTTTGTCACCCAAGCCAACCCTTGAAAAGGCTGCTTTGCAGAGCAAAAACAAGAAGAATGGTGCGTTTTGCAGCCGCCGCCCACTGCAATGAATCTGAATAACTCCTCCTTTAGGGCGCAAGCAACTCCCCTCCCCCTTGCAGTCTTTCCAATTCACGATACAAAAAGACGGACAGGACAGGTTGCCTGACTTTCCGTCACTGCCACCCTTTGCCATCCTTACCCGTAGAAAGCCCTTTCATCATCCCCAAACCCTAATCTTTTCCCTTTCCTTCCCAGCCCCCAAACCCTGCCCTCTGTACCTTTCTCACCACCCGCTTCCCTTCTCCTGTCATCCCCCTACCACCCGGGAAAAAAAGAGATTGCCCCCTCCTTCCACTAGCCCACCCTCCCACCCAAAGAACAACTTCTTCTGCGCAGCTTGTTTTCTAGGCAGCAGCGCTATTGTGATGTCATCGGGGGGCATTGTGACAAGCCGCCAGTGTTCCGTCTCTTCATGTTGTGCACAGTTCAAACGGAAAATACATCAACAGGCAGACTACAGAAAAGCTTACTATCAAAGGTTAGAGGGGGGCTTTCTCAGAGGGCTTTTTACAGTTTTTCTATTCCCAATTAGCCGTTTAAGTGTACTTATTGAAAGTAGTAATTCTTTCATAGGCCGCCCTTTCTTAGTATTTGACGTTCCTTATATTGCGGTATGAGGCTTCGCAGTAGGTTGCAAACATTCATCACCCATGACTGTCCCCAATTGAGCTCAGAAGCTCAATGTCTATCATGACCTCTCTTTTAGAATGTCCAAGAGCAAGCAAACTATTCCTCCAGGAGAGGGCGCCAACAGACTACTAAAGAGATCATCATTACTCAAAGAAAACCCCAAAAACCAATGCATGATAGGAATAAACAGGTAACTTTCTTTGGAGTGGAAGCGGAGAGATCGCACCAGATGCCAATTCTAGATCTTATCACACCTGTGGTCACTGCAGCAGCAGGTGAATCCACTTTGTCCAAAAGGGATCTATTCCATTCAATTGCAAATGATCTAGATAAGACAGAGAACTGCAGCACGGGGACATAGCCGAGTTGGTCAGGTTGAGTGGTGATGAGTTTGCTATTTGGATGAATAAAGAAAGTCAAAAGTGTGAAAGATAAAAAACAAAAGGAGGAAGTGTGAAAAGTGAATGGGCCAAATTGAGGTGCATATGAAGACGTATGCTTTCTTCCAATTCATTAAATCGGGCTAATATGAATCAGGTGAATTGAGTTCTGCTTTTGGAAACTGGGTTAAGAAGGGGTGCACCGTTCCTGGAGGTACTGCAATACCAGGTCAATGCGTGGAGTGGACAGAGCAAGCTCTTTTTCCATCTCCCTGTTCTAAAAATCCATTTAATATATGGTCCCCAGATAGGGGACGTATCAGATATTAAACTGATAAGAACAGATACTACACTTGATCTTAGCCAAAAGGCCGAGAAGCGATAACCAGAATTGGTTTGGGCCTCGAGTGGCACCCTGGCCTATGCCGGACACATCTTAGGGAGAGAGAGCGAGAGGGAGACAAACCCACGCCTACACAAGACATTTTGTCACCCAAGCCAACCCTTGAAAAGGCTGCTTTGCAGAGCAAAAACAAGAAGAATGGTGCGTTTTGCAGCCGCCGCCCACTGCAATGAATCTGAATAACTCCTCCTTTAGGGCGCAAGCAACTCCCCTCCCCCTTGCAGTCTTTCCAATTCACGATACAAAAAGACGGACAGGACAGGTTGCCTGACTTTCCGTCACTGCCACCCTTTGCCATCCTTACCCGTAGAAAGCCCTTTCATCATCCCCAAACCCTAATCTTTTCCCTTTCCTTCCCAGCCCCCAAACCCTGCCCTCTGTACCTTTCTCACCACCCGCTTCCCTTCTCCTGTCATCCCCCTACCACCCGGGAAAAAAAGAGATTGCCCCCTCCTTCCACTAGCCCACCCTCCCACCCAAAGAACAACTTCTTCTGCGCAGCTTGTTTTCTAGGCAGCAGCGCTATTGTGATGTCATCGGGGGGCATTGTGACAAGCCGCCAGTGTTCCGTCTCTTCATGTTGTGCACAGTTCAAACGGAAAATACATCAACAGGCAGACTACAGAAAAGCTTACTATCAAAGGTTAGAGGGGGGCTTTCTCAGAGGGCTTTTTACAGTTTTTCTATTCCCAATTAGCCGTTTAAGTGTACTTATTGAAAGTAGTAATTCTTTCATAGGCCGCCCTTTCTTAGTATTTGACGTTCCTTATATTGCGGTATGAGGCTTCGCAGTAGGTTGCAAACATTCATCACCCATGACTGTCCCCAATTGAGCTCAGAAGCTCAATGTCTATCATGACCTCTCTTTTAGAATGTCCAAGAGCAAGCAAACTATTCCTCCAGGAGAGGGCGCCAACAGACTACTAAAGAGATCATCATTACTCAAAGAAAACCCCAAAAACCAATGCATGATAGGAATAAACAGGTAACTTTCTTTGGAGTGGAAGCGGAGAGATCGCACCAGATGCCAATTCTAGATCTTATCACACCTGTGGTCACTGCAGCAGCAGGTGAATCCACTTTGTCCAAAAGGGATCTATTCCATTCAATTGCAAATGATCTAGATAAGACAGAGAACTGCAGCACGGGGACATAGCCGAGTTGGTCAGGTTGAGTGGTGATGAGTTTGCTATTTGGATGAATAAAGAAAGTCAAAAGTGTGAAAGATAAAAAACAAAAGGAGGAAGTGTGAAAAGTGAATGGGCCAAATTGAGGTGCATATGAAGACGTATGCTTTCTTCCAATTCATTAAATCGGGCTAATATGAACCAGGTGAATTGAGTTCTGCTTTTGGAAACTGGGTTAAGAAGGGGTGCACCGTTCCTGGAGGTACTGCAATACCAGGTCAATGCGTGGAGTGGACAGAGCAAGCTCTTTTTCCATCTCCCTGTTCTAAAAATCCATTTAATATATGGTCCCCAGATAGGGGACGTATCAGATATTAAACTGATAAGAACAGATACTACACTTGATCTTAGCCAAAAGGCCGAGAAGCGATAACCAGAATTGGTTTGGGCCTCGAGTGGCACCCTGGCCTATGCCGGACACATCTTAGGGAGAGAGAGCGAGAGGGAGACAAACCCACGCCTACACAAGACATTTTGTCACCCAAGCCAACCCTTGAAAAGGCTGCTTTGCAGAGCAAAAACAAGAATGGTGCGTTTTGCAGCCGCCGCCCACTGCAATGAATCTGAATAACTCCTCCTTTAGGGCGCAAGCAACTCCCCTCCCCCTTGCAGTCTTTCCAATTCACGATACAAAAAGACGGACAGGACAGGTTGCCTGACTTTCCGTCACTGCCACCCTTTGCCATCCTTACCCGTAGAAAGCCCTTTCATCATCCCCAAACCCTAATCTTTTCCCTTTCCTTCCCAGCCCCCAAACCCTGCCCTCTGTACCTTTCTTACCACCCGCTTCCCTTCTCCTGTCATCCCCCTACCACCCGGGAAAAAAAGAGATTGCCCCCTCCTTCCACTAGCCCACCCTCCCACCCAAAGAACAACTTCTTCTGCGCAGCTTGTTTTCTAGGCAGCAGCGCTATTGTGATGTCATCGGGGGGCATTGTGACAAGCCGCCAGTGTTCCGTCTCTTCATGTTGTGCACAGTTCAAACGGAAAATACATCAACAGGCAGACTACAGAAAAGCTTACTATCAAAGGTTAGAGGGGGGCTTTCTCAGAGGGCTTTTTACAGTTTTTCTATTCCCAATTAGCCGTTTAAGTGTACTTATTGAAAGTAGTAATTCTTTCATAGGCCGCCCTTTCTTAGTATTTGACGTTCCTTATATTGCGGTATGAGGCTTCGCAGTAGGTTGCAAACATTCATCACCCATGACTGTCCCCAATTGAGCTCAGAAGCTCAATGTCTATCATGACCTCTCTTTTAGAATGTCCAAGAGCAAGCAAACTATTCCTCCAGGAGAGGGCGCCAACAGACTACTAAAGAGATCATCATTACTCAAAGAAAACCCCAAAAACCAATGCATGATAGGAATAAACAGGTAACTTTCTTTGGAGTGGAAGCGGAGAGATCGCACCAGATGCCAATTCTAGATCTTATCACACCTGTGGTCACTGCAGCAGCAGGTGAATCCACTTTGTCCAAAAGGGATCTATTCCATTCAATTGCAAATGATCTAGATAAGACAGAGAACTGCAGCACGGGGACATAGCCGAGTTGGTCAGGTTGAGTGGTGATGAGTTTGCTATTTGGATGAATAAAGAAAGTCAAAAGTGTGAAAGATAAAAAACAAAAGGAGGAAGTGTGAAAAGTGAATGGGCCAAATTGAGGTGCATATGAAGACGTATGCTTTCTTCCAATTCATTAAATCGGGCTAATATGAATCAGGTGAATTGAGTTCTGCTTTTGGAAACTGGGTTAAGAAGGGGTGCACCGTTCCTGGAGGTACTGCAATACCAGGTCAATGCGTGGAGTGGACAGAGCAAGCTCTTTTTCCATCTCCCTGTTCTAAAAATCCATTTAATATATGGTCCCCAGATAGGGGACGTATCAGATATTAAACTGATAAGAACAGATTTTTGATTTAATGAAGCTTTCCAAAGCACCACAAAAAATGCATGACCGAAGTCACACCAAAAACAGTGCAAAGGCTAGGATTCGTGTGGACCCCACCGTGAGGAGAGGGTCCCCAAAAATCAACCCCGTCCCTCCGAGCCAGAAGGCCACAGCAAGGGTCAGGGATCTTCGGTGCTCTCCCAAGCCGAAGCCTGGTTGAGCCTTGTCGTTGCTCCCAGCGTCCACCCAGGCATCTTACCCAAGTGGAGTAGAGAGCTACTAGTTGTTGGTTTCGCAGCCGAAACTGCCCGGACCGTCAACCGGTGTTGGTTTCTCAGCCCAAGGCTAACCGGACCTCCAACCGGGTGTTGGTTTCTCAGCCGAAGCTGACCCAGACCTCCAACCGGGTGTTGGTTTCTCAGCCGAAGCTGACCCAGACCTCCAACCGGGTGTTAGTTTCTCAGCCCAAAGCTGACCAGACCTCCGACCGGGATTATAAAAATTTCCCTTCCTAGCCAGAAGGCCGGGATAGGGTAATATGCTCAAAAAGTATGAAAAGGCAAGGTACGGTGTGCTACAGAGCCCAAGGCTTGCCGGGGTCCCAAGCCAGCAAGCTCAGACTCACTCCAGGGTCGTCAGTCCTGGGGCACGTTGTACCATAGCCCCCCACCCTTACTCAGTCTAATAGCCTCGATCCTGGTAGGGCCATGTTTTCCTCTAGATGAATATACTATCCACCCAGAGTACTAGCAAGCGCAACCTTCCAGTGTGCATTGTATCATTGTACTAAGGTGGCCTGGAGCTTAAACCACCTCTTCGAACAACACTACACTTGATCTTAGCCAAAAGGCCGAGAAGCGATAACCAGAATTGGTTTGGGCCTCGAGTGGCACCCTGGCCTATGCCGGACACATCTTAGGGAGAGAGAGCGAGAGGGAGACAAACCCACGCCTACACAAGACATTTTGTCACCCAAGCCAACCCTTGAAAAGGCTGCTTTGCAGAGCAAAAACAAGAAGAATGGTGCGTTTTGCAGCCGCCGCCCACTGCAATGAATCTGAATAACTCCTCCTTTAGGGCGCAAGCAACTCCCCTCCCCCTTGCAGTCTTTCCAATTCACGATACAAAAAGACGGACAGGACAGGTTGCCTGACTTTCCGTCACTGCCACCCTTTGCCATCCTTACCCGTAGAAAGCCCTTTCATCATCCCCAAACCCTAATCTTTTCCCTTTCCTTCCCAGCCCCCAAACCCTGCCCTCTGTACCTTTCTCACCACCCGCTTCCCTTCTCCTGTCATCCCCCTACCACCCGGGAAAAAAAGAGATTGCCCCCTCCTTCCACTAGCCCACCCTCCCACCCAAAGAACAACTTCTTCTGCGCAGCTTGTTTTCTAGGCAGCAGCGCTATTGTGATGTCATCGGGGGGCATTGTGACAAGCCGCCAGTGTTCCGTCTCTTCATGTTGTGCACAGTTCAAACGGAAAATACATCAACAGGCAGACTACAGAAAAGCTTACTATCAAAGGTTAGAGGGGGGCTTTCTCAGAGGGCTTTTTACAGTTTTTCTATTCCCAATTAGCCGTTTAAGTGTACTTATTGAAAGTAGTAATTCTTTCATAGGCCGCCCTTTCTTAGTATTTGACGTTCCTTATATTGCGGTATGAGGCTTCGCAGTAGGTTGCAAACATTCATCACCCATGACTGTCCCCAATTGAGCTCAGAAGCTCAATGTCTATCATGACCTCTCTTTTAGAATGTCCAAGAGCAAGCAAACTATTCCTCCAGGAGAGGGCGCCAACAGACTACTAAAGAGATCATCATTACTCAAAGAAAACCCCAAAAACCAATGCATGATAGGAATAAACAGGTAACTTTCTTTGGAGTGGAAGCGGAGAGATCGCACCAGATGCCAATTCTAGATCTTATCACACCTGTGGTCACTGCAGCAGCAGGTGAATCCACTTTGTCCAAAAGGGATCTATTCCATTCAATTGCAAATGATCTAGATAAGACAGAGAACTGCAGCACGGGGACATAGCCGAGTTGGTCAGGTTGAGTGGTGATGAGTTTGCTATTTGGATGAATAAAGAAAGTCAAAAGTGTGAAAGATAAAAAACAAAAGGAGGAAGTGTGAAAAGTGAATGGGCCAAATTGAGGTGCATATGAAGACGTATGCTTTCTTCCAATTCATTAAATCGGGCTAATATGAATCAGGTGAATTGAGTTCTGCTTTTGGAAACTGGGTTAAGAAGGGGTGCACCGTTCCTGGAGGTACTGCAATACCAGGTCAATGCGTGGAGTGGACAGAGCAAGCTCTTTTTCCATCTCCCTGTTCTAAAAATCCATTTAATATATGGTCCCCAGATAGGGGACGTATCAGATATTAAACTGATAAGAACAGATACTACACTTGATCTTAGCCAAAAGGCCGAGAAGCGATAACCAGAATTGGTTTGGGCCTCGAGTGGCACCCTGGCCTATGCCGGACACATCTTAGGGAGAGAGAGCGAGAGGGAGACAAACCCACGCCTACACAAGACATTTTGTCACCCAAGCCAACCCTTGAAAAGGCTGCTTTGCAGAGCAAAAACAAGAAGAATGGTGCGTTTTGCAGCCGCCGCCCACTGCAATGAATCTGAATAACTCCTCCTTTAGGGCGCAAGCAACTCCCCTCCCCCTTGCAGTCTTTCCAATTCACGATACAAAAAGACGGACAGGACAGGTTGCCTGACTTTCCGTCACTGCCACCCTTTGCCATCCTTACCCGTAGAAAGCCCTTTCATCATCCCCAAACCCTAATCTTTTCCCTTTCCTTCCCAGCCCCCAAACCCTGCCCTCTGTACCTTTCTCACCACCCGCTTCCCTTCTCCTGTCATCCCCCTACCACCCGGGAAAAAAAGAGATTGCCCCCTCCTTCCACTAGCCCACCCTCCCACCCAAAGAACAACTTCTTCTGCGCAGCTTGTTTTCTAGGCAGCAGCGCTATTGTGATGTCATCGGGGGGCATTGTGACAAGCCGCCAGTGTTCCGTCTCTTCATGTTGTGCACAGTTCAAACGGAAAATACATCAACAGGCAGACTACAGAAAAGCTTACTATCAAAGGTTAGAGGGGGGCTTTCTCAGAGGGCTTTTTACAGTTTTTCTATTCCCAATTAGCCGTTTAAGTGTACTTATTGAAAGTAGTAATTCTTTCATAGGCCGCCCTTTCTTAGTATTTGACGTTCCTTATATTGCGGTATGAGGCTTCGCAGTAGGTTGCAAACATTCATCACCCATGACTGTCCCCAATTGAGCTCAGAAGCTCAATGTCTATCATGACCTCTCTTTTAGAATGTCCAAGAGCAAGCAAACTATTCCTCCAGGAGAGGGCGCCAACAGACTACTAAAGAGATCATCATTACTCAAAGAAAACCCCAAAAACCAATGCATGATAGGAATAAACAGGTAACTTTCTTTGGAGTGGAAGCGGAGAGATCGCACCAGATGCCAATTCTAGATCTTATCACACCTGTGGTCACTGCAGCAGCAGGTGAATCCACTTTGTCCAAAAGGGATCTATTCCATTCAATTGCAAATGATCTAGATAAGACAGAGAACTGCAGCACGGGGACATAGCCGAGTTGGTCAGGTTGAGTGGTGATGAGTTTGCTATTTGGATGAATAAAGAAAGTCAAAAGTGTGAAAGATAAAAAACAAAAGGAGGAAGTGTGAAAAGTGAATGGGCCAAATTGAGGTGCATATGAAGACGTATGCTTTCTTCCAATTCATTAAATCGGGCTAATATGAATCAGGTGAATTGAGTTCTGCTTTTGGAAACTGGGTTAAGAAGGGGTGCACCGTTCCTGGAGGTACTGCAATACCAGGTCAATGCGTGGAGTGGACAGAGCAAGCTCTTTTTCCATCTCCCTGTTCTAAAAATCCATTTAATATATGGTCCCCAGATAGGGGACGTATCAGATATTAAACTGATAAGAACAGATTTTGATTTAATGAAGCTTTCCAAAGCACCGCAAAAATGCATGACCGAAGTCACACCAAAAACAGTGCAAAGGCTAGGATTCGTGTGGACCCCTCCGTGAGAAGAGGATCCCCAAAAATCAACCCCGTCCCTCCGAGCCAGAAGGCCACAGCGAGGGTCAGGGATCTTCGGTGCTCCCCCAAGCCGAAGCCTGGTTGAGCCTTGTTGTTGCTCCCAGCGTCCACCGAGGCATCTTACCCAAGTGGAGTAGGGAGCTACTAGTCGTTGGTTTCGCAGCCGAGACTGCCCGGACCGTCAACCGGTGTTGGTTTCTCAGCCCAAGGCTGACCGGACCTCCAACCGGGTGTTGGTTTCTCAGCCCAAGGCTGACCGGACCTCCAACCGGGTGTTGGTTTCTCAGCCCAAGGCTAACCGGACCTCCAACCGGGTGTTGGTTTCTCAGCCAAAGCTGACCCGGACCTCCAACCGGGTGTTGGTTTCTCAGCCCAAAGCTGACCGGACCTCCGACCGGGATTATAAAAATTTCCCTTCTTAGCCAGAAGGCCGGGATAGGGCAATATGCTTGGAAAGTATGAATAGGCAAAGCGCGGCGTGCGACAGAGTCTGAGGCTTACCAGGGTCCCAACCTAGCAAGTTCAGACTCCCTCCAGGGTGTCCATTCCTGGGGCACATTGCACCATAACCCCCACACTTACTCAGTCTAATAGCCTCGATCCTGGTAGGGCCATGGTTTCCTCTAGATGGATATACTATCCTCCCAAAGTACTAACAAGCGCAACCTTCCAGTGTGCATTGCATCATTGTACTAAGGTGGCCGGAGCCTTAAACCACCTTTTCGAACGATACTACACTTGATCTTAGCCAAAAGGCCGAGAAGCGATAACCAGAATTGGTTTGGGCCTCGAGTGGCACCCTGGCCTATGCCGGACACATCTTAGGGAGAGAGAGCGAGAGGGAGACAAACCCACGCCTACACAAGACATTTTGTCACCCAAGCCAACCCTTGAAAAGGCTGCTTTGCAGAGCAAAAACAAGAAGAATGGTGCGTTTTGCAGCCGCCGCCCACTGCAATGAATCTGAATAACTCCTCCTTTAGGGCGCAAGCAACTCCCCTCCCCCTTGCAGTCTTTCCAATTCACGATACAAAAAGACGGACAGGACAGGTTGCCTGACTTTCCGTCACTGCCACTCTTTGCCATCCTTACCCGTAGAAAGCCCTTTCATCATCCCCAAACCCTAATCTTTTCCCTTTCCTTCCCAGCCCCCAAACCCTGCCCTCTGTACCTTTCTCACCACCCGCTTCCCTTCTCCTGTCATCCCCCTACCACCCGGGAAAAAAAGAGATTGCCCCCTCCTTCCACTAGCCCACCCTCCCACCCAAAGAACAACTTCTTCTGCGCAGCTTGTTTTCTAGGCAGCAGCGCTATTGTGATGTCATCGGGGGGCATTGTGACAAGCCGCCAGTGTTCCGTCTCTTCATGTTGTGCACAGTTCAAACGGAAAATACATCAACAGGCAGACTACAGAAAAGCTTACTATCAAAGGTTAGAGGGGGGCTTTCTCAGAGGGCTTTTTACAGTTTTTCTATTCCCAATTAGCCGTTTAAGTGTACTTATTGAAAGTAGTAATTCTTTCATAGGCCGCCCTTTCTTAGTATTTGACGTTCCTTATATTGCGGTATGAGGCTTCGCAGTAGGTTGCAAACATTCATCACCCATGACTGTCCCCAATTGAGCTCAGAAGCTCAATGTCTATCATGACCTCTCTTTTAGAATGTCCAAGAGCAAGCAAACTATTCCTCCAGGAGAGGGCGCCAACAGACTACTAAAGAGATCATCATTACTCAAAGAAAACCCCAAAAACCAATGCATGATAGGAATAAACAGGTAACTTTCTTTGGAGTGGAAGCGGAGAGATCGCACCAGATGCCAATTCTAGATCTTATCACACCTGTGGTCACTGCAGCAGCAGGTGAATCCACTTTGTCCAAAAGGGATCTATTCCATTCAATTGCAAATGATCTAGATAAGACAGAGAACTGCAGCACGGGGACATAGCCGAGTTGGTCAGGTTGAGTGGTGATGAGTTTGCTATTTGGATGAATAAAGAAAGTCAAAAGTGTGAAAGATAAAAAACAAAAGGAGGAAGTGTGAAAAGTGAATGGGCCAAATTGAGGTGCATATGAAGACGTATGCTTTCTTCCAATTCATTAAATCGGGCTAATATGAATCAGGTGAATTGAGTTCTGCTTTTGGAAACTGGGTTAAGAAGGGGTGCACCGTTCCTGGAGGTACTGCAATACCAGGTCAATGCGTGGAGTGGACAGAGCAAGCTCTTTTTCCATCTCCCTGTTCTAAAAATCCATTTAATATATGGTCCCCAGATAGGGGACGTATCAGATATTAAACTGATAAGAACAGATTTTTGATTTAATGAAGCTTTCCAAAGCACCACAAAAAATGCATGACCGAAGTCACACCAAAAACAGTGCAAAGGCTAGGATTCGTGTGGACCCCACCGTGAGGAGAGGGTCCCCAAAAATCAACCCCGTCCCTCCGAGCCAGAAGGCCACAGCAAGGGTCAGGGATCTTCGGTGCTCTCCCAAGCCGAAGCCTGGTTGAGCCTTGTCGTTGCTCCCAGCGTCCACCCAGGCATCTTACCCAAGTGGAGTAGAGAGCTACTAGTTGTTGGTTTCGCAGCCGAAACTGCCCGGACCGTCAACCGGTGTTGGTTTCTCAGCCCAAGGCTAACCGGACCTCCAACCGGGTGTTGGTTTCTCAGCCGAAGCTGACCCAGACCTCCAACCGGGTGTTGGTTTCTCAGCCGAAGCTGACCCAGACCTCCAACCGGGTGTTAGTTTCTCAGCCCAAAGCTGACCAGACCTCCGACCGGGATTATAAAAATTTCCCTTCCTAGCCAGAAGGCCGGGATAGGGTAATATGCTCAAAAAGTATGAAAAGGCAAGGTACGGTGTGCTACAGAGCCCAAGGCTTGCCGGGGTCCCAAGCCAGCAAGCTCAGACTCACTCCAGGGTCGTCAGTCCTGGGGCACGTTGTACCATAGCCCCCCACCCTTACTCAGTCTAATAGCCTCGATCCTGGTAGGGCCATGTTTTCCTCTAGATGAATATACTATCCACCCAGAGTACTAGCAAGCGCAACCTTCCAGTGTGCATTGTATCATTGTACTAAGGTGGCCTGGAGCTTAAACCACCTCTTCGAACAACACTACACTTGATCTTAGCCAAAAGGCCGAGAAGCGATAACCAGAATTGGTTTGGGCCTCGAGTGGCACCCTGGCCTATGCCGGACACATCTTAGGGAGAGAGAGCGAGAGGGAGACAAACCCACGCCTACACAAGACATTTTGTCACCCAAGCCAACCCTTGAAAAGGCTGCTTTGCAGAGCAAAAACAAGAAGAATGGTGCGTTTTGCAGCCGCCGCCCACTGCAATGAATCTGAATAACTCCTCCTTTAGGGCGCAAGCAACTCCCCTCCCCCTTGCAGTCTTTCCAATTCACGATACAAAAAGACGGACAGGACAGGTTGCCTGACTTTCCGTCACTGCCACCCTTTGCCATCCTTACCCGTAGAAAGCCCTTTCATCATCCCCAAACCCTAATCTTTTCCCTTTCCTTCCCAGCCCCCAAACCCTGCCCTCTGTACCTTTCTCACCACCCGCTTCCCTTCTCCTGTCATCCCCCTACCACCCGGGAAAAAAAGAGATTGCCCCCTCCTTCCACTAGCCCACCCTCCCACCCAAAGAACAACTTCTTCTGCGCAGCTTGTTTTCTAGGCAGCAGCGCTATTGTGATGTCATCGGGGGGCATTGTGACAAGCCGCCAGTGTTCCGTCTCTTCATGTTGTGCACAGTTCAAACGGAAAATACATCAACAGGCAGACTACAGAAAAGCTTACTATCAAAGGTTAGAGGGGGGCTTTCTCAGAGGGCTTTTTACAGTTTTTCTATTCCCAATTAGCCGTTTAAGTGTACTTATTGAAAGTAGTAATTCTTTCATAGGCCGCCCTTTCTTAGTATTTGACGTTCCTTATATTGCGGTATGAGGCTTCGCAGTAGGTTGCAAACATTCATCACCCATGACTGTCCCCAATTGAGCTCAGAAGCTCAATGTCTATCATGACCTCTCTTTTAGAATGTCCAAGAGCAAGCAAACTATTCCTCCAGGAGAGGGCGCCAACAGACTACTAAAGAGATCATCATTACTCAAAGAAAACCCCAAAAACCAATGCATGATAGGAATAAACAGGTAACTTTCTTTGGAGTGGAAGCGGAGAGATCGCACCAGATGCCAATTCTAGATCTTATCACACCTGTGGTCACTGCAGCAGCAGGTGAATCCACTTTGTCCAAAAGGGATCTATTCCATTCAATTGCAAATGATCTAGATAAGACAGAGAACTGCAGCACGGGGACATAGCCGAGTTGGTCAGGTTGAGTGGTGATGAGTTTGCTATTTGGATGAATAAAGAAAGTCAAAAGTGTGAAAGATAAAAAACAAAAGGAGGAAGTGTGAAAAGTGAATGGGCCAAATTGAGGTGCATATGAAGACGTATGCTTTCTTCCAATTCATTAAATCGGGCTAATATGAATCAGGTGAATTGAGTTCTGCTTTTGGAAACTGGGTTAAGAAGGGGTGCACCGTTCCTGGAGGTACTGCAATACCAGGTCAATGCGTGGAGTGGACAGAGCAAGCTCTTTTTCCATCTCCCTGTTCTAAAAATCCATTTAATATATGGTCCCCAGATAGGGGACGTATCAGATATTAAACTGATAAGAACAGATACTACACTTGATCTTAGCCAAAAGGCCGAGAAGCGATAACCAGAATTGGTTTGGGCCTCGAGTGGCACCCTGGCCTATGCCGGACACATCTTAGGGAGAGAGAGCGAGAGGGAGACAAACCCACGCCTACACAAGACATTTTGTCACCCAAGCCAACCCTTGAAAAGGCTGCTTTGCAGAGCAAAAACAAGAAGAATGGTGCGTTTTGCAGCCGCCGCCCACTGCAATGAATCTGAATAACTCCTCCTTTAGGGCGCAAGCAACTCCCCTCCCCCTTGCAGTCTTTCCAATTCACGATACAAAAAGACGGACAGGACAGGTTGCCTGACTTTCCGTCACTGCCACCCTTTGCCATCCTTACCCGTAGAAAGCCCTTTCATCATCCCCAAACCCTAATCTTTTCCCTTTCCTTCCCAGCCCCCAAACCCTGCCCTCTGTACCTTTCTCACCACCCGCTTCCCTTCTCCTGTCATCCCCCTACCACCCGGGAAAAAAAGAGATTGCCCCCTCCTTCCACTAGCCCACCCTCCCACCCAAAGAACAACTTCTTCTGCGCAGCTTGTTTTCTAGGCAGCAGCGCTATTGTGATGTCATCGGGGGGCATTGTGACAAGCCGCCAGTGTTCCGTCTCTTCATGTTGTGCACAGTTCAAACGGAAAATACATCAACAGGCAGACTACAGAAAAGCTTACTATCAAAGGTTAGAGGGGGGCTTTCTCAGAGGGCTTTTTACAGTTTTTCTATTCCCAATTAGCCGTTTAAGTGTACTTATTGAAAGTAGTAATTCTTTCATAGGCCGCCCTTTCTTAGTATTTGACGTTCCTTATATTGCGGTATGAGGCTTCGCAGTAGGTTGCAAACATTCATCACCCATGACTGTCCCCAATTGAGCTCAGAAGCTCAATGTCTATCATGACCTCTCTTTTAGAATGTCCAAGAGCAAGCAAACTATTCCTCCAGGAGAGGGCGCCAACAGACTACTAAAGAGATCATCATTACTCAAAGAAAACCCCAAAAACCAATGCATGATAGGAATAAACAGGTAACTTTCTTTGGAGTGGAAGCGGAGAGATCGCACCAGATGCCAATTCTAGATCTTATCACACCTGTGGTCACTGCAGCAGCAGGTGAATCCACTTTGTCCAAAAGGGATCTATTCCATTCAATTGCAAATGATCTAGATAAGACAGAGAACTGCAGCACGGGGACATAGCCGAGTTGGTCAGGTTGAGTGGTGATGAGTTTGCTATTTGGATGAATAAAGAAAGTCAAAAGTGTGAAAGATAAAAAACAAAAGGAGGAAGTGTGAAAAGTGAATGGGCCAAATTGAGGTGCATATGAAGACGTATGCTTTCTTCCAATTCATTAAATCGGGCTAATATGAATCAGGTGAATTGAGTTCTGCTTTTGGAAACTGGGTTAAGAAGGGGTGCACCGTTCCTGGAGGTACTGCAATACCAGGTCAATGCGTGGAGTGGACAGAGCAAGCTCTTTTTCCATCTCCCTGTTCTAAAAATCCATTTAATATATGGTCCCCAGATAGGGGACGTATCAGATATTAAACTGATAAGAACAGATTTTTGATTTAATGAAGCTTTCCAAAGCACCACAAAAAATGCATGACCGAAGTCACACCAAAAACAGTGCAAAGGCTAGGATTCGTGTGGACCCCACCGTGAGGAGAGGGTCCCCAAAAATCAACCCCGTCCCTCCGAGCCAGAAGGCCACAGCAAGGGTCAGGGATCTTCGGTGCTCTCCCAAGCCGAAGCCTGGTTGAGCCTTGTCGTTGCTCCCAGCGTCCACCCAGGCATCTTACCCAAGTGGAGTAGAGAGCTACTAGTTGTTGGTTTCGCAGCCGAAACTGCCCGGACCGTCAACCGGTGTTGGTTTCTCAGCCCAAGGCTAACCGGACCTCCAACCGGGTGTTGGTTTCTCAGCCGAAGCTGACCCAGACCTCCAACCGGGTGTTGGTTTCTCAGCCGAAGCTGACCCAGACCTCCAACCGGGTGTTAGTTTCTCAGCCCAAAGCTGACCAGACCTCCGACCGGGATTATAAAAATTTCCCTTCCTAGCCAGAAGGCCGGGATAGGGTAATATGCTCAAAAAGTATGAAAAGGCAAGGTACGGTGTGCTACAGAGCCCAAGGCTTGCCGGGGTCCCAAGCCAGCAAGCTCAGACTCACTCCAGGGTCGTCAGTCCTGGGGCACGTTGTACCATAGCCCCCCACCCTTACTCAGTCTAATAGCCTCGATCCTGGTAGGGCCATGTTTTCCTCTAGATGAATATACTATCCACCCAGAGTACTAGCAAGCGCAACCTTCCAGTGTGCATTGTATCATTGTACTAAGGTGGCCTGGAGCTTAAACCACCTCTTCGAACAACACTACACTTGATCTTAGCCAAAAGGCCGAGAAGCGATAACCAGAATTGGTTTGGGCCTCGAGTGGCACCCTGGCCTATGCCGGACACATCTTAGGGAGAGAGAGCGAGAGGGAGACAAACCCACGCCTACACAAGACATTTTGTCACCCAAGCCAACCCTTGAAAAGGCTGCTTTGCAGAGCAAAAACAAGAAGAATGGTGCGTTTTGCAGCCGCCGCCCACTGCAATGAATCTGAATAACTCCTCCTTTAGGGCGCAAGCAACTCCCCTCCCCCTTGCAGTCTTTCCAATTCACGATACAAAAAGACGGACAGGACAGGTTGCCTGACTTTCCGTCACTGCCACCCTTTGCCATCCTTACCCGTAGAAAGCCCTTTCATCATCCCCAAACCCTAATCTTTTCCCTTTCCTTCCCAGCCCCCAAACCCTGCCCTCTGTACCTTTCTCACCACCCGCTTCCCTTCTCCTGTCATCCCCCTACCACCCGGGAAAAAAAGAGATTGCCCCCTCCTTCCACTAGCCCACCCTCCCACCCAAAGAACAACTTCTTCTGCGCAGCTTGTTTTCTAGGCAGCAGCGCTATTGTGATGTCATCGGGGGGCATTGTGACAAGCCGCCAGTGTTCCGTCTCTTCATGTTGTGCACAGTTCAAACGGAAAATACATCAACAGGCAGACTACAGAAAAGCTTACTATCAAAGGTTAGAGGGGGGCTTTCTCAGAGGGCTTTTTACAGTTTTTCTATTCCCAATTAGCCGTTTAAGTGTACTTATTGAAAGTAGTAATTCTTTCATAGGCCGCCCTTTCTTAGTATTTGACGTTCCTTATATTGCGGTATGAGGCTTCGCAGTAGGTTGCAAACATTCATCACCCATGACTGTCCCCAATTGAGCTCAGAAGCTCAATGTCTATCATGACCTCTCTTTTAGAATGTCCAAGAGCAAGCAAACTATTCCTCCAGGAGAGGGCGCCAACAGACTACTAAAGAGATCATCATTACTCAAAGAAAACCCCAAAAACCAATGCATGATAGGAATAAACAGGTAACTTTCTTTGGAGTGGAAGCGGAGAGATCGCACCAGATGCCAATTCTAGATCTTATCACACCTGTGGTCACTGCAGCAGCAGGTGAATCCACTTTGTCCAAAAGGGATCTATTCCATTCAATTGCAAATGATCTAGATAAGACAGAGAACTGCAGCACGGGGACATAGCCGAGTTGGTCAGGTTGAGTGGTGATGAGTTTGCTATTTGGATGAATAAAGAAAGTCAAAAGTGTGAAAGATAAAAAACAAAAGGAGGAAGTGTGAAAAGTGAATGGGCCAAATTGAGGTGCATATGAAGACGTATGCTTTCTTCCAATTCATTAAATCGGGCTAATATGAATCAGGTGAATTGAGTTCTGCTTTTGGAAACTGGGTTAAGAAGGGGTGCACCGTTCCTGGAGGTACTGCAATACCAGGTCAATGCGTGGAGTGGACAGAGCAAGCTCTTTTTCCATCTCCCTGTTCTAAAAATCCATTTAATATATGGTCCCCAGATAGGGGACGTATCAGATATTAAACTGATAAGAACAGATTTTTGATTTAATGAAGCTTTCCAAAGCACCACAAAAAATGCATGACCGAAGTCACACCAAAAACAGTGCAAAGGCTAGGATTCGTGTGGACCCCACCGTGAGGAGAGGGTCCCCAAAAATCAACCCCGTCCCTCCGAGCCAGAAGGCCACAGCAAGGGTCAGGGATCTTCGGTGCTCTCCCAAGCCGAAGCCTGGTTGAGCCTTGTCGTTGCTCCCAGCGTCCACCCAGGCATCTTACCCAAGTGGAGTAGAGAGCTACTAGTTGTTGGTTTCGCAGCCGAAACTGCCCGGACCGTCAACCGGTGTTGGTTTCTCAGCCCAAGGCTAACCGGACCTCCAACCGGGTGTTGGTTTCTCAGCCGAAGCTGACCCAGACCTCCAACCGGGTGTTGGTTTCTCAGCCGAAGCTGACCCAGACCTCCAACCGGGTGTTAGTTTCTCAGCCCAAAGCTGACCAGACCTCCGACCGGGATTATAAAAATTTCCCTTCCTAGCCAGAAGGCCGGGATAGGGTAATATGCTCAAAAAGTATGAAAAGGCAAGGTACGGTGTGCTACAGAGCCCAAGGCTTGCCGGGGTCCCAAGCCAGCAAGCTCAGACTCACTCCAGGGTCGTCAGTCCTGGGGCACGTTGTACCATAGCCCCCCACCCTTACTCAGTCTAATAGCCTCGATCCTGGTAGGGCCATGTTTTCCTCTAGATGAATATACTATCCACCCAGAGTACTAGCAAGCGCAACCTTCCAGTGTGCATTGTATCATTGTACTAAGGTGGCCTGGAGCTTAAACCACCTCTTCGAACAACACTACACTTGATCTTAGCCAAAAGGCCGAGAAGCGATAACCAGAATTGGTTTGGGCCTCGAGTGGCACCCTGGCCTATGCCGGACACATCTTAGGGAGAGAGAGCGAGAGGGAGACAAACCCACGCCTACACAAGACATTTTGTCACCCAAGCCAACCCTTGAAAAGGCTGCTTTGCAGAGCAAAAACAAGAAGAATGGTGCGTTTTGCAGCCGCCGCCCACTGCAATGAATCTGAATAACTCCTCCTTTAGGGCGCAAGCAACTCCCCTCCCCCTTGCAGTCTTTCCAATTCACGATACAAAAAGACGGACAGGACAGGTTGCCTGACTTTCCGTCACTGCCACCCTTTGCCATCCTTACCCGTAGAAAGCCCTTTCATCATCCCCAAACCCTAATCTTTTCCCTTTCCTTCCCAGCCCCCAAACCCTGCCCTCTGTACCTTTCTCACCACCCGCTTCCCTTCTCCTGTCATCCCCCTACCACCCGGGAAAAAAAGAGATTGCCCCCTCCTTCCACTAGCCCACCCTCCCACCCAAAGAACAACTTCTTCTGCGCAGCTTGTTTTCTAGGCAGCAGCGCTATTGTGATGTCATCGGGGGGCATTGTGACAAGCCGCCAGTGTTCCGTCTCTTCATGTTGTGCACAGTTCAAACGGAAAATACATCAACAGGCAGACTACAGAAAAGCTTACTATCAAAGGTTAGAGGGGGGCTTTCTCAGAGGGCTTTTTACAGTTTTTCTATTCCCAATTAGCCGTTTAAGTGTACTTATTGAAAGTAGTAATTCTTTCATAGGCCGCCCTTTCTTAGTATTTGACGTTCCTTATATTGCGGTATGAGGCTTCGCAGTAGGTTGCAAACATTCATCACCCATGACTGTCCCCAATTGAGCTCAGAAGCTCAATGTCTATCATGACCTCTCTTTTAGAATGTCCAAGAGCAAGCAAACTATTCCTCCAGGAGAGGGCGCCAACAGACTACTAAAGAGATCATCATTACTCAAAGAAAACCCCAAAAACCAATGCATGATAGGAATAAACAGGTAACTTTCTTTGGAGTGGAAGCGGAGAGATCGCACCAGATGCCAATTCTAGATCTTATCACACCTGTGGTCACTGCAGCAGCAGGTGAATCCACTTTGTCCAAAAGGGATCTATTCCATTCAATTGCAAATGATCTAGATAAGACAGAGAACTGCAGCACGGGGACATAGCCGAGTTGGTCAGGTTGAGTGGTGATGAGTTTGCTATTTGGATGAATAAAGAAAGTCAAAAGTGTGAAAGATAAAAACAAAAGGAGGAAGTGTGAAAAGTGAATGGGCCAAATTGAGGTGCATATGAAGACGTATGCTTTCTTCCAATTCATTAAATCGGGCTAATATGAATCAGGTGAATTGAGTTCTGCTTTTGGAAACTGGGTTAAGAAGGGGTGCACCGTTCCTGGAGGTACTGCAATACCAGGTCAATGCGTGGAGTGGACAGAGCAAGCTCTTTTTCCATCTCCCTATTCTAAAAATCCATTTAATATATGGTCCCCAGATAGGGGACGTATCAGATATTAAACTGATAAGAACAGATACTACACTTGATCTTAGCCAAAAGGCCGAGAAGCGATAACCAGAATTGGTTTGGGCCTCGAGTGGCACCCTGGCCTATGCCGGACACATCTTAGGGAGAGAGAGCGAGAGGGAGACAAACCCACGCCTACACAAGACATTTTGTCACCCAAGCCAACCCTTGAAAAGGCTGCTTTGCAGAGCAAAAACAAGAAGAATGGTGCGTTTTGCAGCCGCCGCCCACTGCAATGAATCTGAATAACTCCTCCTTTAGGGCGCAAGCAACTCCCCTCCCCCTTGCAGTCTTTCCAATTCACGATACAAAAAGACGGACAGGACAGGTTGCCTGACTTTCCGTCACTGCCACCCTTTGCCATCCTTACCCGTAGAAAGCCCTTTCATCATCCCCAAACCCTAATCTTTTCCCTTTCCTTCCCAGCCCCCAAACCCTGCCCTCTGTACCTTTCTCACCACCCGCTTCCCTTCTCCTGTCATCCCCCTACCACCCGGGAAAAAAAGAGATTGCCCCCTCCTTCCACTAGCCCACCCTCCCACCCAAAGAACAACTTCTTCTGCGCAGCTTGTTTTCTAGGCAGCAGCGCTATTGTGATGTCATCGGGGGGCATTGTGACAAGCCGCCAGTGTTCCGTCTCTTCATGTTGTGCACAGTTCAAACGGAAAATACATCAACAGGCAGACTACAGAAAAGCTTACTATCAAAGGTTAGAGGGGGGCTTTCTCAGAGGGCTTTTTACAGTTTTTCTATTCCCAATTAGCCGTTTAAGTGTACTTATTGAAAGTAGTAATTCTTTCATAGGCCGCCCTTTCTTAGTATTTGACGTTCCTTATATTGCGGTATGAGGCTTCGCAGTAGGTTGCAAACATTCATCACCCATGACTGTCCCCAATTGAGCTCAGAAGCTCAATGTCTATCATGACCTCTCTTTTAGAATGTCCAAGAGCAAGCAAACTATTCCTCCAGGAGAGGGCGCCAACAGACTACTAAAGAGATCATCATTACTCAAAGAAAACCCCAAAAACCAATGCATGATAGGAATAAACAGGTAACTTTCTTTGGAGTGGAAGCGGAGAGATCGCACCAGATGCCAATTCTAGATCTTATCACACCTGTGGTCACTGCAGCAGCAGGTGAATCCACTTTGTCCAAAAGGGATCTATTCCATTCAATTGCAAATGATCTAGATAAGACAGAGAACTGCAGCACGGGGACATAGCCGAGTTGGTCAGGTTGAGTGGTGATGAGTTTGCTATTTGGATGAATAAAGAAAGTCAAAAGTGTGAAAGATAAAAAACAAAAGGAGGAAGTGTGAAAAGTGAATGGGCCAAATTGAGGTGCATATGAAGACGTATGCTTTCTTCCAATTCATTAAATCGGGCTAATATGAATCAGGTGAATTGAGTTCTGCTTTTGGAAACTGGGTTAAGAAGGGGTGCACCGTTCCTGGAGGTACTGCAATACCAGGTCAATGCGTGGAGTGGACAGAGCAAGCTCTTTTTCCATCTCCCTGTTCTAAAAATCCATTTAATATATGGTCCCCAGATAGGGGACGTATCAGATATTAAACTGATAAGAACAGATACTACACTTGATCTTAGCCAAAAGGCCGAGAAGCGATAACCAGAATTGGTTTGGGCCTCGAGTGGCACCCTGGCCTATGCCGGACACATCTTAGGGAGAGAGAGCGAGAGGGAGACAAACCCACGCCTACACAAGACATTTTGTCACCCAAGCCAACCCTTGAAAAGGCTGCTTTGCAGAGCAAAAACAAGAAGAATGGTGCGTTTTGCAGCCGCCGCCCACTGCAATGAATCTGAATAACTCCTCCTTTAGGGCGCAAGCAACTCCCCTCCCCCTTGCAGTCTTTCCAATTCACGATACAAAAAGACGGACAGGACAGGTTGCCTGACTTTCCGTCACTGCCACCCTTTGCCATCCTTACCCGTAGAAAGCCCTTTCATCATCCCCAAACCCTAATCTTTTCCCTTTCCTTCCCAGCCCCCAAACCCTGCCCTCTGTACCTTTCTCACCACCCGCTTCCCTTCTCCTGTCATCCCCCTACCACCCGGGAAAAAAAGAGATTGCCCCCTCCTTCCACTAGCCCACCCTCCCACCCAAAGAACAACTTCTTCTGCGCAGCTTGTTTTCTAGGCAGCAGCGCTATTGTGATGTCATCGGGGGGCATTGTGACAAGCCGCCAGTGTTCCGTCTCTTCATGTTGTGCACAGTTCAAACGGAAAATACATCAACAGGCAGACTACAGAAAAGCTTACTATCAAAGGTTAGAGGGGGGCTTTCTCAGAGGGCTTTTTACAGTTTTTCTATTCCCAATTAGCCGTTTAAGTGTACTTATTGAAAGTAGTAATTCTTTCATAGGCCGCCCTTTCTTAGTATTTGACGTTCCTTATATTGCGGTATGAGGCTTCGCAGTAGGTTGCAAACATTCATCACCCATGACTGTCCCCAATTGAGCTCAGAAGCTCAATGTCTATCATGACCTCTCTTTTAGAATGTCCAAGAGCAAGCAAACTATTCCTCCAGGAGAGGGCGCCAACAGACTACTAAAGAGATCATCATTACTCAAAGAAAACCCCAAAAACCAATGCATGATAGGAATAAACAGGTAACTTTCTTTGGAGTGGAAGCGGAGAGATCGCACCAGATGCCAATTCTAGATCTTATCACACCTGTGGTCACTGCAGCAGCAGGTGAATCCACTTTGTCCAAAAGGGATCTATTCCATTCAATTGCAAATGATCTAGATAAGACAGAGAACTGCAGCACGGGGACATAGCCGAGTTGGTCAGGTTGAGTGGTGATGAGTTTGCTATTTGGATGAATAAAGAAAGTCAAAAGTGTGAAAGATAAAAAACAAAAGGAGGAAGTGTGAAAAGTGAATGGGCCAAATTGAGGTGCATATGAAGACGTATGCTTTCTTCCAATTCATTAAATCGGGCTAATATGAATCAGGTGAATTGAGTTCTGCTTTTGGAAACTGGGTTAAGAAGGGGTGCACCGTTCCTGGAGGTACTGCAATACCAGGTCAATGCGTGGAGTGGACAGAGCAAGCTCTTTTTCCATCTCCCTGTTCTAAAAATCCATTTAATATATGGTCCCCAGATAGGGGACGTATCAGATATTAAACTGATAAGAACAGATTTTTGATTTAATGAAGCTTTCCAAAGCACCACAAAAAATGCATGACCGAAGTCACACCAAAAACAGTGCAAAGGCTAGGATTCGTGTGGACCCCACCGTGAGGAGAGGGTCCCCAAAAATCAACCCCGTCCCTCCGAGCCAGAAGGCCACAGCAAGGGTCAGGGATCTTCGGTGCTCTCCCAAGCCGAAGCCTGGTTGAGCCTTGTCGTTGCTCCCAGCGTCCACCCAGGCATCTTACCCAAGTGGAGTAGAGAGCTACTAGTTGTTGGTTTCGCAGCCGAAACTGCCCGGACCGTCAACCGGTGTTGGTTTCTCAGCCCAAGGCTAACCGGACCTCCAACCGGGTGTTGGTTTCTCAGCCGAAGCTGACCCAGACCTCCAACCGGGTGTTGGTTTCTCAGCCGAAGCTGACCCAGACCTCCAACCGGGTGTTAGTTTCTCAGCCCAAAGCTGACCAGACCTCCGACCGGGATTATAAAAATTTCCCTTCCTAGCCAGAAGGCCGGGATAGGGTAATATGCTCAAAAAGTATGAAAAGGCAAGGTACGGTGTGCTACAGAGCCCAAGGCTTGCCGGGGTCCCAAGCCAGCAAGCTCAGACTCACTCCAGGGTCGTCAGTCCTGGGGCACGTTGTACCATAGCCCCCCACCCTTACTCAGTCTAATAGCCTCGATCCTGGTAGGGCCATGTTTTCCTCTAGATGAATATACTATCCACCCAGAGTACTAGCAAGCGCAACCTTCCAGTGTGCATTGTATCATTGTACTAAGGTGGCCTGGAGCTTAAACCACCTCTTCGAACAACACTACACTTGATCTTAGCCAAAAGGCCGAGAAGCGATAACCAGAATTGGTTTGGGCCTCGAGTGGCACCCTGGCCTATGCCGGACACATCTTAGGGAGAGAGAGCGAGAGGGAGACAAACCCACGCCTACACAAGACATTTTGTCACCCAAGCCAACCCTTGAAAAGGCTGCTTTGCAGAGCAAAAACAAGAAGAATGGTGCGTTTTGCAGCCGCCGCCCACTGCAATGAATCTGAATAACTCCTCCTTTAGGGCGCAAGCAACTCCCCTCCCCCTTGCAGTCTTTCCAATTCACGATACAAAAAGACGGACAGGACAGGTTGCCTGACTTTCCGTCACTGCCACCCTTTGCCATCCTTACCCGTAGAAAGCCCTTTCATCATCCCCAAACCCTAATCTTTTCCCTTTCCTTCCCAGCCCCCAAACCCTGCCCTCTGTACCTTTCTCACCACCCGCTTCCCTTCTCCTGTCATCCCCCTACCACCCGGGAAAAAAAGAGATTGCCCCCTCCTTCCACTAGCCCACCCTCCCACCCAAAGAACAACTTCTTCTGCGCAGCTTGTTTTCTAGGCAGCAGCGCTATTGTGATGTCATCGGGGGGCATTGTGACAAGCCGCCAGTGTTCCGTCTCTTCATGTTGTGCACAGTTCAAACGGAAAATACATCAACAGGCAGACTACAGAAAAGCTTACTATCAAAGGTTAGAGGGGGGCTTTCTCAGAGGGCTTTTTACAGTTTTTCTATTCCCAATTCGCCGTTTAAGTGTACTTATTGAAAGTAGTAATTCTTTCATAGGCCGCCCTTTCTTAGTATTTGACGTTCCTTATATTGCGGTATGAGGCTTCGCAGTAGGTTGCAAACATTCATCACCCATGACTGTCCCCAATTGAGCTCAGAAGCTCAATGTCTATCATGACCTCTCTTTTAGAATGTCCAAGAGCAAGCAAACTATTCCTCCAGGAGAGGGCGCCAACAGACTACTAAAGAGATCATCATTACTCAAAGAAAACCCCAAAAACCAATGCATGATAGGAATAAACAGGTAACTTTCTTTGGAGTGGAAGCGGAGAGATCGCACCAGATGCCAATTCTAGATCTTATCACACCTGTGGTCACTGCAGCAGCAGGTGAATCCACTTTGTCCAAAAGGGATCTATTCCATTCAATTGCAAATGATCTAGATAAGACAGAGAACTGCAGCACGGAGACATAGCCGAGTTGGTCAGGTTGAGTGGTGATGAGTTTGCTATTTGGATGAATAAAGAAAGTCAAAAGTGTGAAAGATAAAAAACAAAAGGAGGAAGTGTGAAAAGTGAATGGGCCAAATTGAGGTGCATATGAAGACGTATGCTTTCTTCCAATTCATTAAATCGGGCTAATATGAATCAGGTGAATTGAGTTCTGCTTTTGGAAACTGGGTTAAGAAGGGGTGCACCGTTCCTGGAGGTACTGCAATACCAGGTCAATGCGTGGAGTGGACAGAGCAAGCTCTTTTTCCATCTCCCTGTTCTAAAAATCCATTTAATATATGGTCCCCAGATAGGGGACGTATCAGATATTAAACTGATAAGAACAGATACTACACTTGATCTTAGCCAAAAGGCCGAGAAGCGATAACCAGAATTGGTTTGGGCCTCGAGTGGCACCCTGGCCTATGCCGGACACATCTTAGGGAGAGAGAGCGAGAGGGAGACAAACCCACGCCTACACAAGACATTTTGTCACCCAAGCCAACCCTTGAAAAGGCTGCTTTGCAGAGCAAAAACAAGAAGAATGGTGCGTTTTGCAGCCGCCGCCCACTGCAATGAATCTGAATAACTCCTCCTTTAGGGCGCAAGCAACTCCCCTCCCCCTTGCAGTCTTTCCAATTCACGATACAAAAAGACGGACAGGACAGGTTGCCTGACTTTCCGTCACTGCCACCCTTTGCCATCCTTACCCGTAGAAAGCCCTTTCATCATCCCCAAACCCTAATCTTTTCCCTTTCCTTCCCAGCCCCCAAACCCTGCCCTCTGTACCTTTCTCACCACCCGCTTCCCTTCTCCTGTCATCCCCCTACCACCCGGGAAAAAAAGAGATTGCCCCCTCCTTCCACTAGCCCACCCTCCCACCCAAAGAACAACTTCTTCTGCGCAGCTTGTTTTCTAGGCAGCAGCGCTATTGTGATGTCATCGGGGGGCATTGTGACAAGCCGCCAGTGTTCCGTCTCTTCATGTTGTGCACAGTTCAAACGGAAAATACATCAACAGGCAGACTACAGAAAAGCTTACTATCAAAGGTTAGAGGGGGGCTTTCTCAGAGGGCTTTTTACAGTTTTTCTATTCCCAATTAGCCGTTTAAGTGTACTTATTGAAAGTAGTAATTCTTTCATAGGCCGCCCTTTCTTAGTATTTGACGTTCCTTATATTGCGGTATGAGGCTTCGCAGTAGGTTGCAAACATTCATCACCCATGACTGTCCCCAATTGAGCTCAGAAGCTCAATGTCTATCATGACCTCTCTTTTAGAATGTCCAAGAGCAAGCAAACTATTCCTCCAGGAGAGGGCGCCAACAGACTACTAAAGAGATCATCATTACTCAAAGAAAACCCCAAAAACCAATGCATGATAGGAATAAACAGGTAACTTTCTTTGGAGTGGAAGCGGAGAGATCGCACCAGATGCCAATTCTAGATCTTATCACACCTGTGGTCACTGCAGCAGCAGGTGAATCCACTTTGTCCAAAAGGGATCTATTCCATTCAATTGCAAATGATCTAGATAAGACAGAGAACTGCAGCACGGGGACATAGCCGAGTTGGTCAGGTTGAGTGGTGATGAGTTTGCTATTTGGATGAATAAAGAAAGTCAAAAGTGTGAAAGATAAAAAACAAAAGGAGGAAGTGTGAAAAGTGAATGGGCCAAATTGAGGTGCATATGAAGACGTATGCTTTCTTCCAATTCATTAAATCGGGCTAATATGAATCAGGTGAATTGAGTTCTGCTTTTGGAAACTGGGTTAAGAAGGGGTGCACCGTTCCTGGAGGTACTGCAATACCAGGTCAATGCGTGGAGTGGACAGAGCAAGCTCTTTTTCCATCTCCCTGTTCTAAAAATCCATTTAATATATGGTCCCCAGATAGGGGACGTATCAGATATTAAACTGATAAGAACAGATACTACACTTGATCTTAGCCAAAAGGCCGAGAAGCGATAACCAGAATTGGTTTGGGCCTCGAGTGGCACCCTGGCCTATGCCGGACACATCTTAGGGAGAGAGAGCGAGAGGGAGACAAACCCACGCCTACACAAGACATTTTGTCACCCAAGCCAACCCTTGAAAAGGCTGCTTTGCAGAGCAAAAACAAGAAGAATGGTGCGTTTTGCAGCCGCCGCCCACTGCAATGAATCTGAATAACTCCTCCTTTAGGGCGCAAGCAACTCCCCTCCCCCTTGCAGTCTTTCCAATTCACGATACAAAAAGACGGACAGGACAGGTTGCCTGACTTTCCGTCACTGCCACCCTTTGCCATCCTTACCCGTAGAAAGCCCTTTCATCATCCCCAAACCCTAATCTTTTCCCTTTCCTTCCCAGCCCCCAAACCCTGCCCTCTGTACCTTTCTCACCACCCGCTTCCCTTCTCCTGTCATCCCCCTACCACCCGGGAAAAAAAGAGATTGCCCCCTCCTTCCACTAGCCCACCCTCCCACCCAAAGAACAACTTCTTCTGCGCAGCTTGTTTTCTAGGCAGCAGCGCTATTGTGATGTCATCGGGGGGCATTGTGACAAGCCGCCAGTGTTCCGTCTCTTCATGTTGTGCACAGTTCAAACGGAAAATACATCAACAGGCAGACTACAGAAAAGCTTACTATCAAAGGTTAGAGGGGGGCTTTCTCAGAGGGCTTTTTACAGTTTTTCTATTCCCAATTAGCCGTTTAAGTGTACTTATTGAAAGTAGTAATTCTTTCATAGGCCGCCCTTTCTTAGTATTTGACGTTCCTTATATTGCGGTATGAGGCTTCGCAGTAGGTTGCAAACATTCATCACCCATGACTGTCCCCAATTGAGCTCAGAAGCTCAATGTCTATCATGACCTCTCTTTTAGAATGTCCAAGAGCAAGCAAACTATTCCTCCAGGAGAGGGCGCCAACAGACTACTAAAGAGATCATCATTACTCAAAGAAAACCCCAAAAACCAATGCATGATAGGAATAAACAGGTAACTTTCTTTGGAGTGGAAGCGGAGAGATCGCACCAGATGCCAATTCTAGATGTTATCACACCTGTGGTCACTGCAGCAGCAGGTGAATCCACTTTGTCCAAAAGGGATCTATTCCATTCAATTGCAAATGATCTAGATAAGACAGAGAACTGCAGCACGGGGACATAGCCGAGTTGGTCAGGTTGAGTGGTGATGAGTTTGCTATTTGGATGAATAAAGAAAGTCAAAAGTGTGAAAGATAAAAAACAAAAGGAGGAAGTGTGAAAAGTGAATGGGCCAAATTGAGGTGCATATGAAGACGTATGCTTTCTTCCAATTCATTAAATCGGGCTAATATGAATCAGGTGAATTGAGTTCTGCTTTTGGAAACTGGGTTAAGAAGGGGTGCACCGTTCCTGGAGGTACTGCAATACCAGGTCAATGCGTGGAGTGGACAGAGCAAGCTCTTTTTCCATCTCCCTGTTCTAAAAATCCATTTAATATATGGTCCCCAGATAGGGGACGTATCAGATATTAAACTGATAAGAACAGATACTACACTTGATCTTAGCCAAAAGGCCGAGAAGCGATAACCAGAATTGGTTTGGGCCTCGAGTGGCACCCTGGCCTATGCCGGACACATCTTAGGGAGAGAGAGCGAGAGGGAGACAAACCCACGCCTACACAAGACATTTTGTCACCCAAGCCAACCCTTGAAAAGGCTGCTTTGCAGAGCAAAAACAAGAAGAATGGTGCGTTTTGCAGCCGCCGCCCCCCACTGCAATGAATCTGAATAACTCCTCCTTTAGGGCGCAAGCAACTCCCCTCCCCCTTGCAGTCTTTCCAATTCACGATACAAAAAGACGGACAGGACAGGTTGCCTGACTTTCCGTCACTGCCACCCTTTGCCATCCTTACCCGTAGAAAGCCCTTTCATCATCCCCAAACCCTAATCTTTTCCCTTTCCTTCCCAGCCCCCAAACCCTGCCCTCTGTACCTTTCTCACCACCCGCTTCCCTTCTCCTGTCATCCCCCTACCACCCGGGAAAAAAAGAGATTGCCCCCTCCTTCCACTAGCCCACCCTCCCACCCAAAGAACAACTTCTTCTGCGCAGCTTGTTTTCTAGGCAGCAGCGCTATTGTGATGTCATCGGGGGGCATTGTGACAAGCCGCCAGTGTTCCGTCTCTTCATGTTGTGCACAGTTCAAACGGAAAATACATCAACAGGCAGACTACAGAAAAGCTTACTATCAAAGGTTAGAGGGGGGCTTTCTCAGAGGGCTTTTTACAGTTTTTCTATTCCCAATTAGCCGTTTAAGTGTACTTATTGAAAGTAGTAATTCTTTCATAGGCCGCCCTTTCTTAGTATTTGACGTTCCTTATATTGCGGTATGAGGCTTCGCAGTAGGTTGCAAACATTCATCACCCATGACTGTCCCCAATTGAGCTCAGAAGCTCAATGTCTATCATGACCTCTCTTTTAGAATGTCCAAGAGCAAGCAAACTATTCCTCCAGGAGAGGGCGCCAACAGACTACTAAAGAGATCATCATTACTCAAAGAAAACCCCAAAAACCAATGCATGATAGGAATAAACAGGTAACTTTCTTTGGAGTGGAAGCGGAGAGATCGCACCAGATGCCAATTCTAGATCTTATCACACCTGTGGTCACTGCAGCAGCAGGTGAATCCACTTTGTCCAAAAGGGATCTATTCCATTCAATTGCAAATGATCTAGATAAGACAGAGAACTGCAGCACAGGGACATAGCCGAGTTGGTCAGGTTGAGTGGTGATGAGTTTGCTATTTGGATGAATAAAGAAAGTCAAAAGTGTGAAAGATAAAAAACAAAAGGAGGAAGTGTGAAAAGTGAATGGGCCAAATTGAGGTGCATATGAAGACGTATGCTTTCTTCCAATTCATTAAATCGGGCTAATATGAATCAGGTGAATTGAGTTCTGCTTTTGGAAACTGGGTTAAGAAGGGGTGCACCGTTCCTGGAGGTACTGCAATACCAGGTCAATGCGTGGAGTGGACAGAGCAAGCTCTTTTTCCATCTCCCTGTTCTAAAAATCCATTTAATATATGGTCCCCAGATAGGGGACGTATCAGATATTAAACTGATAAGAACAGATACTACACTTGATCTTAGCCAAAAGGCCGAGAAGCGATAACCAGAATTGGTTTGGGCCTCGAGTGGCACCCTGGCCTATGCCGGACACATCTTAGGGAGAGAGAGCGAGAGGGAGACAAACCCACGCCTACACAAGACATTTTGTCACCCAAGCCAACCCTTGAAAAGGCTGCTTTGCAGAGCAAAAACAAGAAGAATGGTGCGTTTTGCAGCCGCCGCCCACTGCAATGAATCTGAATAACTCCTCCTTTAGGGCGCAAGCAACTCCCCTCCCCCTTGCAGTCTTTCCAATTCACGATACAAAAAGACGGACAGGACAGGTTGCCTGACTTTCCGTCACTGCCACCCTTTGCCATCCTTACCCGTAGAAAGCCCTTTCATCATCCCCAAACCCTAATCTTTTCCCTTTCCTTCCCAGCCCCCAAACCCTGCCCTCTGTACCTTTCTCACCACCCGCTTCCCTTCTCCTGTCATCCCCCTACCACCCGGGAAAAAAAGAGATTGCCCCCTCCTTCCACTAGCCCACCCTCCCACCCAAAGAACAACTTCTTCTGCGCAGCTTGTTTTCTAGGCAGCAGCGCTATTGTGATGTCATCGGGGGGCATTGTGACAAGCCGCCAGTGTTCCGTCTCTTCATGTTGTGCACAGTTCAAACGGAAAATACATCAACAGGCAGACTACAGAAAAGCTTACTATCAAAGGTTAGAGGGGGGCTTTCTCAGAGGGCTTTTTACAGTTTTTCTATTCCCAATTAGCCGTTTAAGTGTACTTATTGAAAGTAGTAATTCTTTCATAGGCCGCCCTTTCTTAGTATTTGACGTTCCTTATATTGCGGTATGAGGCTTCGCAGTAGGTTGCAAACATTCATCACCCATGACTGTCCCCAATTGAGCTCAGAAGCTCAATGTCTATCATGACCTCTCTTTTAGAATGTCCAAGAGCAAGCAAACTATTCCTCCAGGAGAGGGCGCCAACAGACTACTAAAGAGATCATCATTACTCAAAGAAAACCCCAAAAACCAATGCATGATAGGAATAAACAGGTAACTTTCTTTGGAGTGGAAGCGGAGAGATCGCACCAGATGCCAATTCTAGATCTTATCACACCTGTGGTCACTGCAGCAGCAGGTGAATCCACTTTGTCCAAAAGGGATCTATTCCATTCAATTGCAAATGATCTAGATAAGACAGAGAACTGCAGCACGGGGACATAGCCGAGTTGGTCAGGTTGAGTGGTGATGAGTTTGCTATTTGGATGAATAAAGAAAGTCAAAAGTGTGAAAGAAAAACAAAAGGAGGAAGTGTGAAAAGTGAATGGGCCAAATTGAGGTGCATATGAAGACGTATGCTTTCTTCCAATTCATTAAATCGGGCTAATATGAATCAGGTGAATTGAGTTCTGCTTTTGGAAACTGGGTTAAGAAGGGGTGCACCGTTCCTGGAGGTACTGCAATACCAGGTCAATGCGTGGAGTGGACAGAGCAAGCTCTTTTTCCATCTCCCTGTTCTAAAAATCCATTTAATATATGGTCCCCAGATAGGGGACGTATCAGATATTAAACTGATAAGAACAGATACTACACTTGATCTTAGCCAAAAGGCCGAGAAGCGATAACCAGAATTGGTTTGGGCCTCGAGTGGCACCCTGGCCTATGCCGGACACATCTTAGGGAGAGAGAGCGAGAGGGAGACAAACCCACGCCTACACAAGACATTTTGTCACCCAAGCCAACCCTTGAAAAGGCTGCTTTGCAGAGCAAAAACAAGAAGAATGGTGCGTTTTGCAGCCGCCGCCCACTGCAATGAATCTGAATAACTCCTCCTTTAGGGCGCAAGCAACTCCCCTCCCCCTTGCAGTCTTTCCAATTCACGATACAAAAAGACGGACAGGACAGGTTGCCTGACTTTCCGTCACTGCCACCCTTTGCCATCCTTACCCGTAGAAAGCCCTTTCATCATCCCCAAACCCTAATCTTTTCCCTTTCCTTCCCAGCCCCCAAACCCTGCCCTCTGTACCTTTCTCACCACCCGCTTCCCTTCTCCTGTCATCCCCCTACCACCCGGGAAAAAAAGAGATTGCCCCCTCCTTCCACTAGCCCACCCTCCCACCCAAAGAACAACTTCTTCTGCGCAGCTTGTTTTCTAGGCAGCAGCGCTATTGTGATGTCATCGGGGGGCATTGTGACAAGCCGCCAGTGTTCCGTCTCTTCATGTTGTGCACAGTTCAAACGGAAAATACATCAACAGGCAGACTACAGAAAAGCTTACTATCAAAGGTTAGAGGGGGGCTTTCTCAGAGGGCTTTTTACAGTTTTTCTATTCCCAATTAGCCGTTTAAGTGTACTTATTGAAAGTAGTAATTCTTTCATAGGCCGCCCTTTCTTAGTATTTGACGTTCCTTATATTGCGGTATGAGGCTTCGCAGTAGGTTGCAAACATTCATCACCCATGACTGTCCCCAATTGAGCTCAGAAGCTCAATGTCTATCATGACCTCTCTTTTAGAATGTCCAAGAGCAAGCAAACTATTCCTCCAGGAGAGGGCGCCAACAGACTACTAAAGAGATCATCATTACTCAAAGAAAACCCCAAAAACCAATGCATGATAGGAATAAACAGGTAACTTTCTTTGGAGTGGAAGCGGAGAGATCGCACCAGATGCCAATTCTAGATCTTATCACACCTGTGGTCACTGCAGCAGCAGGTGAATCCACTTTGTCCAAAAGGGATCTATTCCATTCAATTGCAAATGATCTAGATAAGACAGAGAACTGCAGCACGGGGACATAGCCGAGTTGGTCAGGTTGAGTGGTGATGAGTTTGCTATTTGGATGAATAAAGAAAGTCAAAAGTGTGAAAGATAAAAAACAAAAGGAGGAAGTGTGAAAAGTGAATGGGCCAAATTGAGGTGCATATGAAGACGTATGCTTTCTTCCAATTCATTAAATCGGGCTAATATGAATCAGGTGAATTGAGTTCTGCTTTTGGAAACTGGGTTAAGAAGGGGTGCACCGTTCCTGGAGGTACTGCAATACCAGGTCAATGCGTGGAGTGGACAGAGCAAGCTCTTTTTCCATCTCCCTGTTCTAAAAATCCATTTAATATATGGTCCCCAGATAGGGGACGTATCAGATATTAAACTGATAAGAACAGATACTACACTTGATCTTAGCCAAAAGGCCGAGAAGCGATAACCAGAATTGGTTTGGGCCTCGAGTGGCACCCTGGCCTATGCCGGACACATCTTAGGGAGAGAGAGCGAGAGGGAGACAAACCCACGCCTACACAAGACATTTTGTCACCCAAGCCAACCCTTGAAAAGGCTGCTTTGCAGAGCAAAAACAAGAAGAATGGTGCGTTTTGCAGCCGCCGCCCCCCACTGCAATGAATCTGAATAACTCCTCCTTTAGGGCGCAAGCAACTCCCCTCCCCCTTGCAGTCTTTCCAATTCACGATACAAAAAGACGGACAGGACAGGTTGCCTGACTTTCCGTCACTGCCACCCTTTGCCATCCTTACCCGTAGAAAGCCCTTTCATCATCCCCAAACCCTAATCTTTTCCCTTTCCTTCCCAGCCCCCAAACCCTGCCCTCTGTACCTTTCTCACCACCCGCTTCCCTTCTCCTGTCATCCCCCTACCACCCGGGAAAAAAAGAGATTGCCCCCTCCTTCCACTAGCCCACCCTCCCACCCAAAGAACAACTTCTTCTGCGCAGCTTGTTTTCTAGGCAGCAGCGCTATTGTGATGTCATCGGGGGGCATTGTGACAAGCCGCCAGTGTTCCGTCTCTTCATGTTGTGCACAGTTCAAACGGAAAATACATCAACAGGCAGACTACAGAAAAGCTTACTATCAAAGGTTAGAGGGGGGCTTTCTCAGAGGGCTTTTTACAGTTTTTCTATTCCCAATTAGCCGTTTAAGTGTACTTATTGAAAGTAGTAATTCTTTCATAGGCCGCCCTTTCTTAGTATTTGACGTTCCTTATATTGCGGTATGAGGCTTCGCAGTAGGTTGCAAACATTCATCACCCATGACTGTCCCCAATTGAGCTCAGAAGCTCAATGTCTATCATGACCTCTCTTTTAGAATGTCCAAGAGCAAGCAAACTATTCCTCCAGGAGAGGGCGCCAACAGACTACTAAAGAGATCATCATTACTCAAAGAAAACCCCAAAAACCAATGCATGATAGGAATAAACAGGTAACTTTCTTTGGAGTGGAAGCGGAGAGATCGCACCAGATGCCAATTCTAGATCTTATCACACCTGTGGTCACTGCAGCAGCAGGTGAATCCACTTTGTCCAAAAGGGATCTATTCCATTCAATTGCAAATGATCTAGATAAGACAGAGAACTGCAGCACGGGGACATAGCCGAGTTGGTCAGGTTGAGTGGTGATGAGTTTGCTATTTGGATGAATAAAGAAAGTCAAAAGTGTGAAAGATAAAAAACAAAAGGAGGAAGTGTGAAAAGTGAATGGGCCAAATTGAGGTGCATATGAAGACGTATGCTTTCTTCCAATTCATTAAATCGGGCTAATATGAATCAGGTGAATTGAGTTCTGCTTTTGGAAACTGGGTTAAGAAGGGGTGCACCGTTCCTGGAGGTACTGCAATACCAGGTCAATGCGTGGAGTGGACAGAGCAAGCTCTTTTTCCATCTCCCTGTTCTAAAAATCCATTTAATATATGGTCCCCAGATAGGGGACGTATCAGATATTAAACTGATAAGAACAGATACTACACTTGATCTTAGCCAAAAGGCCGAGAAGCGATAACCAGAATTGGTTTGGGCCTCGAGTGGCACCCTGGCCTATGCCGGACACATCTTAGGGAGAGAGAGCGAGAGGGAGACAAACCCACGCCTACACAAGACATTTTGTCACCCAAGCCAACCCTTGAAAAGGCTGCTTTGCAGAGCAAAAACAAGAAGAATGGTGCGTTTTGCAGCCGCCGCCCACTGCAATGAATCTGAATAACTCCTCCTTTAGGGCGCAAGCAACTCCCCTCCCCCTTGCAGTCTTTCCAATTCACGATACAAAAAGACGGACAGGACAGGTTGCCTGACTTTCCGTCACTGCCACCCTTTGCCATCCTTACCCGTAGAAAGCCCTTTCATCATCCCCAAACCCTAATCTTTTCCCTTTCCTTCCCAGCCCCCAAACCCTGCCCTCTGTACCTTTCTCACCACCCGCTTCCCTTCTCCTGTCATCCCCCTACCACCCGGGAAAAAAAGAGATTGCCCCCTCCTTCCACTAGCCCACCCTCCCACCCAAAGAACAACTTCTTCTGCGCAGCTTGTTTTCTAGGCAGCAGCGCTATTGTGATGTCATCGGGGGGCATTGTGACAAGCCGCCAGTGTTCCGTCTCTTCATGTTGTGCACAGTTCAAACGGAAAATACATCAACAGGCAGACTACAGAAAAGCTTACTATCAAAGGTTAGAGGGGGGCTTTCTCAGAGGGCTTTTTACAGTTTTTCTATTCCCAATTAGCCGTTTAAGTGTACTTATTGAAAGTAGTAATTCTTTCATAGGCCGCCCTTTCTTAGTATTTGACGTTCCTTATATTGCGGTATGAGGCTTCGCAGTAGGTTGCAAACATTCATCACCCATGACTGTCCCCAATTGAGCTCAGAAGCTCAATGTCTATCATGACCTCTCTTTTAGAATGTCCAAGAGCAAGCAAACTATTCCTCCAGGAGAGGGCGCCAACAGACTACTAAAGAGATCATCATTACTCAAAGAAAACCCCAAAAACCAATGCATGATAGGAATAAACAGGTAACTTTCTTTGGAGTGGAAGCGGAGAGATCGCACCAGATGCCAATTCTAGATCTTATCACACCTGTGGTCACTGCAGCAGCAGGTGAATCCACTTTGTCCAAAAGGGATCTATTCCATTCAATTGCAAATGATCTAGATAAGACAGAGAACTGCAGCACGGGGACATAGCCGAGTTGGTCAGGTTGAGTGGTGATGAGTTTGCTATTTGGATGAATAAAGAAAGTCAAAAGTGTGAAAGATAAAAAACAAAAGGAGGAAGTGTGAAAAGTGAATGGGCCAAATTGAGGTGCATATGAAGACGTATGCTTTCTTCCAATTCATTAAATCGGGCTAATATGAATCAGGTGAATTGAGTTCTGCTTTTGGAAACTGGGTTAAGAAGGGGTGCACCGTTCCTGGAGGTACTGCAATACCAGGTCAATGCGTGGAGTGGACAGAGCAAGCTCTTTTTCCATCTCCCTGTTCTAAAAATCCATTTAATATATGGTCCCCAGATAGGGGACGTATCAGATATTAAACTGATAAGAACAGATACTACACTTGATCTTAGCCAAAAGGCCGAGAAGCGATAACCAGAATTGGTTTGGGCCTCGAGTGGCACCCTGGCCTATGCCGGACACATCTTAGGGAGAGAGAGCGAGAGGGAGACAAACCCACGCCTACACAAGACATTTTGTCACCCAAGCCAACCCTTGAAAAGGCTGCTTTGCAGAGCAAAAACAAGAAGAATGGTGCGTTTTGCAGCCGCCGCCCACTGCAATGAATCTGAATAACTCCTCCTTTAGGGCGCAAGCAACTCCCCTCCCCCTTGCAGTCTTTCCAATTCACGATACAAAAAGACGGACAGGACAGGTTGCCTGACTTTCCGTCACTGCCACCCTTTGCCATCCTTACCCGTAGAAAGCCCTTTCATCATCCCCAAACCCTAATCTTTTCCCTTTCCTTCCCAGCCCCCAAACCCTGCCCTCTGTACCTTTCTCACCACCCGCTTCCCTTCTCCTGTCATCCCCCTACCACCCGGGAAAAAAAGAGATTGCCCCCTCCTTCCACTAGCCCACCCTCCCACCCAAAGAACAACTTCTTCTGCGCAGCTTGTTTTCTAGGCAGCAGCGCTATTGTGATGTCATCGGGGGGCATTGTGACAAGCCGCCAGTGTTCCGTCTCTTCATGTTGTGCACAGTTCAAACGGAAAATACATCAACAGGCAGACTACAGAAAAGCTTACTATCAAAGGTTAGAGGGGGGCTTTCTCAGAGGGCTTTTTACAGTTTTTCTATTCCCAATTAGCCGTTTAAGTGTACTTATTGAAAGTAGTAATTCTTTCATAGGCCGCCCTTTCTTAGTATTTGACGTTCCTTATATTGCGGTATGAGGCTTCGCAGTAGGTTGCAAACATTCATCACCCATGACTGTCCCCAATTGAGCTCAGAAGCTCAATGTCTATCATGACCTCTCTTTTAGAATGTCCAAGAGCAAGCAAACTATTCCTCCAGGAGAGGGCGCCAACAGACTACTAAAGAGATCATCATTACTCAAAGAAAACCCCAAAAACCAATGCATGATAGGAATAAACAGGTAACTTTCTTTGGAGTGGAAGCGGAGAGATCGCACCAGATGCCAATTCTAGATCTTATCACACCTGTGGTCACTGCAGCAGCAGGTGAATCCACTTTGTCCAAAAGGGATCTATTCCATTCAATTGCAAATGATCTAGATAAGACAGAGAACTGCAGCACGGGGACATAGCCGAGTTGGTCAGGTTGAGTGGTGATGAGTTTGCTATTTGGATGAATAAAGAAAGTCAAAAGTGTGAAAGATAAAAAACAAAAGGAGGAAGTGTGAAAAGTGAATGGGCCAAATTGAGGTGCATATGAAGACGTATGCTTTCTTCCAATTCATTAAATCGGGCTAATATGAATCAGGTGAATTGAGTTCTGCTTTTGGAAACTGGGTTAAGAAGGGGTGCACCGTTCCTGGAGGTACTGCAATACCAGGTCAATGCGTGGAGTGGACAGAGCAAGCTCTTTTTCCATCTCCCTGTTCTAAAAATCCATTTAATATATGGTCCCCAGATAGGGGACGTATCAGATATTAAACTGATAAGAACAGATACTACACTTGATCTTAGCCAAAAGGCCGAGAAGCGATAACCAGAATTGGTTTGGGCCTCGAGTGGCACCCTGGCCTATGCCGGACACATCTTAGGGAGAGAGAGCGAGAGGGAGACAAACCCACGCCTACACAAGACATTTTGTCACCCAAGCCAACCCTTGAAAAGGCTGCTTTGCAGAGCAAAAACAAGAAGAATGGTGCGTTTTGCAGCCGCCGCCCACTGCAATGAATCTGAATAACTCCTCCTTTAGGGCGCAAGCAACTCCCCTCCCCCTTGCAGTCTTTCCAATTCACGATACAAAAAGACGGACAGGACAGGTTGCCTGACTTTCCGTCACTGCCACCCTTTGCCATCCTTACCCGTAGAAAGCCCTTTCATCATCCCCAAACCCTAATCTTTTCCCTTTCCTTCCCAGCCCCCAAACCCTGCCCTCTGTACCTTTCTCACCACCCGCTTCCCTTCTCCTGTCATCCCCCTACCACCCGGGAAAAAAAGAGATTGCCCCCTCCTTCCACTAGCCCACCCTCCCACCCAAAGAACAACTTCTTCTGCGCAGCTTGTTTTCTAGGCAGCAGCGCTATTGTGATGTCATCGGGGGGCATTGTGACAAGCCGCCAGTGTTCCGTCTCTTCATGTTGTGCACAGTTCAAACGGAAAATACATCAACAGGCAGACTACAGAAAAGCTTACTATCAAAGGTTAGAGGGGGGCTTTCTCAGAGGGCTTTTTACAGTTTTTCTATTCCCAATTAGCCGTTTAAGTGTACTTATTGAAAGTAGTAATTCTTTCATAGGCCGCCCTTTCTTAGTATTTGACGTTCCTTATATTGCGGTATGAGGCTTCGCAGTAGGTTGCAAACATTCATCACCCATGACTGTCCCCAATTGAGCTCAGAAGCTCAATGTCTATCATGACCTCTCTTTTAGAATGTCCAAGAGCAAGCAAACTATTCCTCCAGGAGAGGGCGCCAACAGACTACTAAAGAGATCATCATTACTCAAAGAAAACCCCAAAAACCAATGCATGATAGGAATAAACAGGTAACTTTCTTTGGAGTGGAAGCGGAGAGATCGCACCAGATGCCAATTCTAGATCTTATCACACCTGTGGTCACTGCAGCAGCAGGTGAATCCACTTTGTCCAAAAGGGATCTATTCCATTCAATTGCAAATGATCTAGATAAGACAGAGAACTGCAGCACGGGGACATAGCCGAGTTGGTCAGGTTGAGTGGTGATGAGTTTGCTATTTGGATGAATAAAGAAAGTCAAAAGTGTGAAAGATAAAAAACAAAAGGAGGAAGTGTGAAAAGTGAATGGGCCAAATTGAGGTGCATATGAAGACGTATGCTTTCTTCCAATTCATTAAATCGGGCTAATATGAATCAGGTGAATTGAGTTCTGCTTTTGGAAACTGGGTTAAGAAGGGGTGCACCGTTCCTGGAGGTACTGCAATACCAGGTCAATGCGTGGAGTGGACAGAGCAAGCTCTTTTTCCATCTCCCTGTTCTAAAAATCCATTTAATATATGGTCCCCAGATAGGGGACGTATCAGATATTAAACTGATAAGAACAGATACTACACTTGATCTTAGCCAAAAGGCCGAGAAGCGATAACCAGAATTGGTTTGGGCCTCGAGTGGCACCCTGGCCTATGCCGGACACATCTTAGGGAGAGAGAGCGAGAGGGAGACAAACCCACGCCTACACAAGACATTTTGTCACCCAAGCCAACCCTTGAAAAGGCTGCTTTGCAGAGCAAAAACAAGAAGAATGGTGCGTTTTGCAGCCGCCGCCCACTGCAATGAATCTGAATAACTCCTCCTTTAGGGCGCAAGCAACTCCCCTCCCCCTTGCAGTCTTTCCAATTCACGATACAAAAAGACGGACAGGACAGGTTGCCTGACTTTCCGTCACTGCCACCCTTTGCCATCCTTACCCGTAGAAAGCCCTTTCATCATCCCCAAACCCTAATCTTTTCCCTTTCCTTCCCAGCCCCCAAACCCTGCCCTCTGTACCTTTCTCACCACCCGCTTCCCTTCTCCTGTCATCCCCCTACCACCCGGGAAAAAAAGAGATTGCCCCCTCCTTCCACTAGCCCACCCTCCCACCCAAAGAACAACTTCTTCTGCGCAGCTTGTTTTCTAGGCAGCAGCGCTATTGTGATGTCATCGGGGGGCATTGTGACAAGCCGCCAGTGTTCCGTCTCTTCATGTTGTGCACAGTTCAAACGGAAAATACATCAACAGGCAGACTACAGAAAAGCTTACTATCAAAGGTTAGAGGGGGGCTTTCTCAGAGGGCTTTTTACAGTTTTTCTATTCCCAATTAGCCGTTTAAGTGTACTTATTGAAAGTAGTAATTCTTTCATAGGCCGCCCTTTCTTAGTATTTGACGTTCCTTATATTGCGGTATGAGGCTTCGCAGTAGGTTGCAAACATTCATCACCCATGACTGTCCCCAATTGAGCTCAGAAGCTCAATGTCTATCATGACCTCTCTTTTAGAATGTCCAAGAGCAAGCAAACTATTCCTCCAGGAGAGGGCGCCAACAGACTACTAAAGAGATCATCATTACTCAAAGAAAACCCCAAAAACCAATGCATGATAGGAATAAACAGGTAACTTTCTTTGGAGTGGAAGCGGAGAGATCGCACCAGATGCCAATTCTAGATCTTATCACACCTGTGGTCACTGCAGCAGCAGGTGAATCCACTTTGTCCAAAAGGGATCTATTCCATTCAATTGCAAATGATCTAGATAAGACAGAGAACTGCAGCACGGGGACATAGCCGAGTTGGTCAGGTTGAGTGGTGATGAGTTTGCTATTTGGATGAATAAAGAAAGTCAAAAGTGTGAAAGATAAAAAACAAAAGGAGGAAGTGTGAAAAGTGAATGGGCCAAATTGAGGTGCATATGAAGACGTATGCTTTCTTCCAATTCATTAAATCGGGCTAATATGAATCAGGTGAATTGAGTTCTGCTTTTGGAAACTGGGTTAAGAAGGGGTGCACCGTTCCTGGAGGTACTGCAATACCAGGTCAATGCGTGGAGTGGACAGAGCAAGCTCTTTTTCCATCTCCCTGTTCTAAAAATCCATTTAATATATGGTCCCCAGATAGGGGACGTATCAGATATTAAACTGATAAGAACAGATACTACACTTGATCTTAGCCAAAAGGCCGAGAAGCGATAACCAGAATTGGTTTGGGCCTCGAGTGGCACCCTGGCCTATGCCGGACACATCTTAGGGAGAGAGAGCGAGAGGGAGACAAACCCACGCCTACACAAGACATTTTGTCACCCAAGCCAACCCTTGAAAAGGCTGCTTTGCAGAGCAAAAACAAGAAGAATGGTGCGTTTTGCAGCCGCCGCCCACTGCAATGAATCTGAATAACTCCTCCTTTAGGGCGCAAGCAACTCCCCTCCCCCTTGCAGTCTTTCCAATTCACGATACAAAAAGACGGACAGGACAGGTTGCCTGACTTTCCGTCACTGCCACCCTTTGCCATCCTTACCCGTAGAAAGCCCTTTCATCATCCCCAAACCCTAATCTTTTCCCTTTCCTTCCCAGCCCCCAAACCCTGCCCTCTGTACCTTTCTCACCACCCGCTTCCCTTCTCCTGTCATCCCCCTACCACCCGGGAAAAAAAGAGATTGCCCCCTCCTTCCACTAGCCCACCCTCCCACCCAAAGAACAACTTCTTCTGCGCAGCTTGTTTTCTAGGCAGCAGCGCTATTGTGATGTCATCGGGGGGCATTGTGACAAGCCGCCAGTGTTCCGTCTCTTCATGTTGTGCACAGTTCAAACGGAAAATACATCAACAGGCAGACTACAGAAAAGCTTACTATCAAAGGTTAGAGGGGGGCTTTCTCAGAGGGCTTTTTACAGTTTTTCTATTCCCAATTAGCCATTTAAGTGTACTTATTGAAAGTAGTAATTCTTTCATAGGCCGCCCTTTCTTAGTATTTGACGTTCCTTATATTGCGGTATGAGGCTTCGCAGTAGGTTGCAAACATTCATCACCCATGACTGTCCCCAATTGAGCTCAGAAGCTCAATGTCTATCATGACCTCTCTTTTAGAATGTCCAAGAGCAAGCAAACTATTCCTCCAGGAGAGGGCGCCAACAGACTACTAAAGAGATCATCATTACTCAAAGAAAACCCCAAAAACCAATGCATGATAGGAATAAACAGGTAACTTTCTTTGGAGTGGAAGCGGAGAGATCGCACCAGATGCCAATTCTAGATCTTATCACACCTGTGGTCACTGCAGCAGCAGGTGAATCCACTTTGTCCAAAAGGGATCTATTCCATTCAATTGCAAATGATCTAGATAAGACAGAGAACTGCAGCACGGGGACATAGCCGAGTTGGTCAGGTTGAGTGGTGATGAGTTTGCTATTTGGATGAATAAAGAAAGTCAAAAGTGTGAAAGATAAAAAACAAAAGGAGGAAGTGTGAAAAGTGAATGGGCCAAATTGAGGTGCATATGAAGACGTATGCTTTCTTCCAATTCATTAAATCGGGCTAATATGAATCAGGTGAATTGAGTTCTGCTTTTGGAAACTGGGTTAAGAAGGGGTGCACCGTTCCTGGAGGTACTGCAATACCAGGTCAATGCGTGGAGTGGACAGAGCAAGCTCTTTTTCCATCTCCCTGTTCTAAAAATCCATTTAATATATGGTCCCCAGATAGGGGACGTATCAGATATTAAACTGATAAGAACAGATACTACACTTGATCTTAGCCAAAAGGCCGAGAAGCGATAACCAGAATTGGTTTGGGCCTCGAGTGGCACCCTGGCCTATGCCGGACACATCTTAGGGAGAGAGAGCGAGAGGGAGACAAACCCACGCCTACACAAGACATTTTGTCACCCAAGCCAACCCTTGAAAAGGCTGCTTTGCAGAGCAAAAACAAGAAGAATGGTGCGTTTTGCAGCCGCCGCCCACTGCAATGAATCTGAATAACTCCTCCTTTAGGGCGCAAGCAACTCCCCTCCCCCTTGCAGTCTTTCCAATTCACGATACAAAAAGACGGACAGGACAGGTTGCCTGACTTTCCGTCACTGCCACCCTTTGCCATCCTTACCCGTAGAAAGCCCTTTCATCATCCCCAAACCCTAATCTTTTCCCTTTCCTTCCCAGCCCCCAAACCCTGCCCTCTGTACCTTTCTCACCACCCGCTTCCCTTCTCCTGTCATCCCCCTACCACCCGGGAAAAAAAGAGATTGCCCCCTCCTTCCACTAGCCCACCCTCCCACCCAAAGAACAACTTCTTCTGCGCAGCTTGTTTTCTAGGCAGCAGCGCTATTGTGATGTCATCGGGGGGCATTGTGACAAGCCGCCAGTGTTCCGTCTCTTCATGTTGTGCACAGTTCAAACGGAAAATACATCAACAGGCAGACTACAGAAAAGCTTACTATCAAAGGTTAGAGGGGGGCTTTCTCAGAGGGCTTTTTACAGTTTTTCTATTCCCAATTAGCCGTTTAAGTGTACTTATTGAAAGTAGTAATTCTTTCATAGGCCGCCCTTTCTTAGTATTTGACGTTCCTTATATTGCGGTATGAGGCTTCGCAGTAGGTTGCAAACATTCATCACCCATGACTGTCCCCAATTGAGCTCAGAAGCTCAATGTCTATCATGACCTCTCTTTTAGAATGTCCAAGAGCAAGCAAACTATTCCTCCAGGAGAGGGCGCCAACAGACTACTAAAGAGATCATCATTACTCAAAGAAAACCCCAAAAACCAATGCATGATAGGAATAAACAGGTAACTTTCTTTGGAGTGGAAGCGGAGAGATCGCACCAGATGCCAATTCTAGATCTTATCACACCTGTGGTCACTGCAGCAGCAGGTGAATCCACTTTGTCCAAAAGGGATCTATTCCATTCAATTGCAAATGATCTAGATAAGACAGAGAACTGCAGCACGGGGACATAGCCGAGTTGGTCAGGTTGAGTGGTGATGAGTTTGCTATTTGGATGAATAAAGAAAGTCAAAAGTGTGAAAGATAAAAAACAAAAGGAGGAAGTGTGAAAAGTGAATGGGCCAAATTGAGGTGCATATGAAGACGTATGCTTTCTTCCAATTCATTAAATCGGGCTAATATGAATCAGGTGAATTGAGTTCTGCTTTTGGAAACTGGGTTAAGAAGGGGTGCACCGTTCCTGGAGGTACTGCAATACCAGGTCAATGCGTGGAGTGGACAGAGCAAGCTCTTTTTCCATCTCCCTGTTCTAAAAATCCATTTAATATATGGTCCCCAGATAGGGGACGTATCAGATATTAAACTGATAAGAACAGATACTACACTTGATCTTAGCCAAAAGGCCGAGAAGCGATAACCAGAATTGGTTTGGGCCTCGAGTGGCACCCTGGCCTATGCCGGACACATCTTAGGGAGAGAGAGCGAGAGGGAGACAAACCCACGCCTACACAAGACATTTTGTCACCCAAGCCAACCCTTGAAAAGGCTGCTTTGCAGAGCAAAAACAAGAAGAATGGTGCGTTTTGCAGCCGCCGCCCACTGCAATGAATCTGAATAACTCCTCCTTTAGGGCGCAAGCAACTCCCCTCCCCCTTGCAGTCTTTCCAATTCACGATACAAAAAGACGGACAGGACAGGTTGCCTGACTTTCCGTCACTGCCACCCTTTGCCATCCTTACCCGTAGAAAGCCCTTTCATCATCCCCAAACCCTAATCTTTTCCCTTTCCTTCCCAGCCCCCAAACCCTGCCCTCTGTACCTTTCTCACCACCCGCTTCCCTTCTCCTGTCATCCCCCTACCACCCGGGAAAAAAAGAGATTGCCCCCTCCTTCCACTAGCCCACCCTCCCACCCAAAGAACAACTTCTTCTGCGCAGCTTGTTTTCTAGGCAGCAGCGCTATTGTGATGTCATCGGGGGGCATTGTGACAAGCCGCCAGTGTTCCGTCTCTTCATGTTGTGCACAGTTCAAACGGAAAATACATCAACAGGCAGACTACAGAAAAGCTTACTATCAAAGGTTAGAGGGGGGCTTTCTCAGAGGGCTTTTTACAGTTTTTCTATTCCCAATTAGCCGTTTAAGTGTACTTATTGAAAGTAGTAATTCTTTCATAGGCCGCCCTTTCTTAGTATTTGACGTTCCTTATATTGCGGTATGAGGCTTCGCAGTAGGTTGCAAACATTCATCACCCATGACTGTCCCCAATTGAGCTCAGAAGCTCAATGTCTATCATGACCTCTCTTTTAGAATGTCCAAGAGCAAGCAAACTATTCCTCCAGGAGAGGGCGCCAACAGACTACTAAAGAGATCATCATTACTCAAAGAAAACCCCAAAAACCAATGCATGATAGGAATAAACAGGTAACTTTCTTTGGAGTGGAAGCGGAGAGATCGCACCAGATGCCAATTCTAGATCTTATCACACCTGTGGTCACTGCAGCAGCAGGTGAATCCACTTTGTCCAAAAGGGATCTATTCCATTCAATTGCAAATGATCTAGATAAGACAGAGAACTGCAGCACGGGGACATAGCCGAGTTGGTCAGGTTGAGTGGTGATGAGTTTGCTATTTGGATGAATAAAGAAAGTCAAAAGTGTGAAAGATAAAAAACAAAAGGAGGAAGTGTGAAAAGTGAATGGGCCAAATTGAGGTGCATATGAAGACGTATGCTTTCTTCCAATTCATTAAATCGGGCTAATATGAATCAGGTGAATTGAGTTCTGCTTTTGGAAACTGGGTTAAGAAGGGGTGCACCGTTCCTGGAGGTACTGCAATACCAGGTCAATGCGTGGAGTGGACAGAGCAAGCTCTTTTTCCATCTCCCTGTTCTAAAAATCCATTTAATATATGGTCCCCAGATAGGGGACGTATCAGATATTAAACTGATAAGAACAGATACTACACTTGATCTTAGCCAAAAGGCCGAGAAGCGATAACCAGAATTGGTTTGGGCCTCGAGTGGCACCCTGGCCTATGCCGGACACATCTTAGGGAGAGAGAGCGAGAGGGAGACAAACCCACGCCTACACAAGACATTTTGTCACCCAAGCCAACCCTTGAAAAGGCTGCTTTGCAGAGCAAAAACAAGAAGAATGGTGCGTTTTGCAGCCGCCGCCCACTGCAATGAATCTGAATAACTCCTCCTTTAGGGCGCAAGCAACTCCCCTCCCCCTTGCAGTCTTTCCAATTCACGATACAAAAAGACGGACAGGACAGGTTGCCTGACTTTCCGTCACTGCCACCCTTTGCCATCCTTACCCGTAGAAAGCCCTTTCATCATCCCCAAACCCTAATCTTTTCCCTTTCCTTCCCAGCCCCCAAACCCTGCCCTCTGTACCTTTCTCACCACCCGCTTCCCTTCTCCTGTCATCCCCCTACCACCCGGGAAAAAAAGAGATTGCCCCCTCCTTCCACTAGCCCACCCTCCCACCCAAAGAACAACTTCTTCTGCGCAGCTTGTTTTCTAGGCAGCAGCGCTATTGTGATGTCATCGGGGGGCATTGTGACAAGCCGCCAGTGTTCCGTCTCTTCATGTTGTGCACAGTTCAAACGGAAAATACATCAACAGGCAGACTACAGAAAAGCTTACTATCAAAGGTTAGAGGGGGGCTTTCTCAGAGGGCTTTTTACAGTTTTTCTATTCCCAATTAGCCGTTTAAGTGTACTTATTGAAAGTAGTAATTCTTTCATAGGCCGCCCTTTCTTAGTATTTGACGTTCCTTATATTGCGGTATGAGGCTTCGCAGTAGGTTGCAAACATTCATCACCCATGACTGTCCCCAATTGAGCTCAGAAGCTCAATGTCTATCATGACCTCTCTTTTAGAATGTCCAAGAGCAAGCAAACTATTCCTCCAGGAGAGGGCGCCAACAGACTACTAAAGAGATCATCATTACTCAAAGAAAACCCCAAAAACCAATGCATGATAGGAATAAACAGGTAACTTTCTTTGGAGTGGAAGCGGAGAGATCGCACCAGATGCCAATTCTAGATCTTATCACACCTGTGGTCACTGCAGCAGCAGGTGAATCCACTTTGTCCAAAAGGGATCTATTCCATTCAATTGCAAATGATCTAGATAAGACAGAGAACTGCAGCACGGGGACATAGCCGAGTTGGTCAGGTTGAGTGGTGATGAGTTTGCTATTTGGATGAATAAAGAAAGTCAAAAGTGTGAAAGATAAAAAACAAAAGGAGGAAGTGTGAAAAGTGAATGGGCCAAATTGAGGTGCATATGAAGACGTATGCTTTCTTCCAATTCATTAAATCGGGCTAATATGAATCAGGTGAATTGAGTTCTGCTTTTGGAAACTGGGTTAAGAAGGGGTGCACCGTTCCTGGAGGTACTGCAATACCAGGTCAATGCGTGGAGTGGACAGAGCAAGCTCTTTTTCCATCTCCCTGTTCTAAAAATCCATTTAATATATGGTCCCCAGATAGGGGACGTATCAGATATTAAACTGATAAGAACAGATACTACACTTGATCTTAGCCAAAAGGCCGAGAAGCGATAACCAGAATTGGTTTGGGCCTCGAGTGGCACCCTGGCCTATGCCGGACACATCTTAGGGAGAGAGAGCGAGAGGGAGACAAACCCACGCCTACACAAGACATTTTGTCACCCAAGCCAACCCTTGAAAAGGCTGCTTTGCAGAGCAAAAACAAGAAGAATGGTGCGTTTTGCAGCCGCCGCCCACTGCAATGAATCTGAATAACTCCTCCTTTAGGGCGCAAGCAACTCCCCTCCCCCTTGCAGTCTTTCCAATTCACGATACAAAAAGACGGACAGGACAGGTTGCCTGACTTTCCGTCACTGCCACCCTTTGCCATCCTTACCCGTAGAAAGCCCTTTCATCATCCCCAAACCCTAATCTTTTCCCTTTCCTTCCCAGCCCCCAAACCCTGCCCTCTGTACCTTTCTCACCACCCGCTTCCCTTCTCCTGTCATCCCCCTACCACCCGGGAAAAAAAGAGATTGCCCCCTCCTTCCACTAGCCCACCCTCCCACCCAAAGAACAACTTCTTCTGCGCAGCTTGTTTTCTAGGCAGCAGCGCTATTGTGATGTCATCGGGGGGCATTGTGACAAGCCGCCAGTGTTCCGTCTCTTCATGTTGTGCACAGTTCAAACGGAAAATACATCAACAGGCAGACTACAGAAAAGCTTACTATCAAAGGTTAGAGGGGGGCTTTCTCAGAGGGCTTTTTACAGTTTTTCTATTCCCAATTAGCCGTTTAAGTGTACTTATTGAAAGTAGTAATTCTTTCATAGGCCGCCCTTTCTTAGTATTTGACGTTCCTTATATTGCGGTATGAGGCTTCGCAGTAGGTTGCAAACATTCATCACCCATGACTGTCCCCAATTGAGCTCAGAAGCTCAATGTCTATCATGACCTCTCTTTTAGAATGTCCAAGAGCAAGCAAACTATTCCTCCAGGAGAGGGCGCCAACAGACTACTAAAGAGATCATCATTACTCAAAGAAAACCCCAAAAACCAATGCATGATAGGAATAAACAGTTAACTTTCTTTGGAGTGGAAGCGGAGAGATCGCACCAGATGCCAATTCTAGATCTTATCACACCTGTGGTCACTGCAGCAGCAGGTGAATCCACTTTGTCCAAAAGGGATCTATTCCATTCAATTGCAAATGATCTAGATAAGACAGAGAACTGCAGCACGGGGACATAGCCGAGTTGGTCAGGTTGAGTGGTGATGAGTTTGCTATTTGGATGAATAAAGAAAGTCAAAAGTGTGAAAGATAAAAAACAAAAGGAGGAAGTGTGAAAAGTGAATGGGCCAAATTGAGGTGCATATGAAGACGTATGCTTTCTTCCAATTCATTAAATCGGGCTAATATGAATCAGGTGAATTGAGTTCTGCTTTTGGAAACTGGGTTAAGAAGGGGTGCACCGTTCCTGGAGGTACTGCAATACCAGGTCAATGCGTGGAGTGGACAGAGCAAGCTCTTTTTCGATCTCCCTGTTCTAAAAATCCATTTAATATATGGTCCCCAGATAGGGGACGTATCAGATATTAAACTGATAAGAACAGATACTACACTTGATCTTAGCCAAAAGGCCGAGAAGCGATAACCAGAATTGGTTTGGGCCTCGAGTGGCACCCTGGCCTATGCCGGACACATCTTAGGGAGAGAGAGCGAGAGGGAGACAAACCCACGCCTACACAAGACATTTTGTCACCCAAGCCAACCCTTGAAAAGGCTGCTTTGCAGAGCAAAAACAAGAAGAATGGTGCGTTTTGCAGCCGCCGCCCACTGCAATGAATCTGAATAACTCCTCCTTTAGGGCGCAAGCAACTCCCCTCCCCCTTGCAGTCTTTCCAATTCACGATACAAAAAGACGGACAGGACAGGTTGCCTGACTTTCCGTCACTGCCACCCTTTGCCATCCTTACCCGTAGAAAGCCCTTTCATCATCCCCAAACCCTAATCTTTTCCCTTTCCTTCCCAGCCCCCAAACCCTGCCCTCTGTACCTTTCTCACCACCCGCTTCCCTTCTCCTGTCATCCCCCTACCACCCGGGAAAAAAAGAGATTGCCCCCTCCTTCCACTAGCCCACCCTCCCACCCAAAGAACAACTTCTTCTGCGCAGCTTGTTTTCTAGGCAGCAGCGCTATTGTGATGTCATCGGGGGGCATTGTGACAAGCCGCCAGTGTTCCGTCTCTTCATGTTGTGCACAGTTCAAACGGAAAATACATCAACAGGCAGACTACAGAAAAGCTTACTATCAAAGGTTAGAGGGGGGCTTTCTCAGAGGGCTTTTTACAGTTTTTCTATTCCCAATTAGCCGTTTAAGTGTACTTATTGAAAGTAGTAATTCTTTCATAGGCCGCCCTTTCTTAGTATTTGACGTTCCTTATATTGCGGTATGAGGCTTCGCAGTAGGTTGCAAACATTCATCACCCATGACTGTCCCCAATTGAGCTCAGAAGCTCAATGTCTATCATGACCTCTCTTTTAGAATGTCCAAGAGCAAGCAAACTATTCCTCCAGGAGAGGGCGCCAACAGACTACTAAAGAGATCATCATTACTCAAAGAAAACCCCAAAAACCAATGCATGATAGGAATAAACAGGTAACTTTCTTTGGAGTGGAAGCGGAGAGATCGCACCAGATGCCAATTCTAGATCTTATCACACCTGTGGTCACTGCAGCAGCAGGTGAATCCACTTTGTCCAAAAGGGATCTATTCCATTCAATTGCAAATGATCTAGATAAGACAGAGAACTGCAGCACGGGGACATAGCCGAGTTGGTCAGGTTGAGTGGTGATGAGTTTGCTATTTGGATGAATAAAGAAAGTCAAAAGTGTGAAAGATAAAAAACAAAAGGAGGAAGTGTGAAAAGTGAATGGGCCAAATTGAGGTGCATATGAAGACGTATGCTTTCTTCCAATTCATTAAATCGGGCTAATATGAATCAGGTGAATTGAGTTCTGCTTTTGGAAACTGGGTTAAGAAGGGGTGCACCGTTCCTGGAGGTACTGCAATACCAGGTCAATGCGTGGAGTGGACAGAGCAAGCTCTTTTTCCATCTCCCTGTTCTAAAAATCCATTTAATATATGGTCCCCAGATAGGGGACGTATCAGATATTAAACTGATAAGAACAGATACTACACTTGATCTTAGCCAAAAGGCCGAGAAGCGATAACCAGAATTGGTTTGGGCCTCGAGTGGCACCCTGGCCTATGCCGGACACATCTTAGGGAGAGAGAGCGAGAGGGAGACAAACCCACGCCTACACAAGACATTTTGTCACCCAAGCCAACCCTTGAAAAGGCTGCTTTGCAGAGCAAAAACAAGAAGAATGGTGCGTTTTGCAGCCGCCGCCCACTGCAATGAATCTGAATAACTCCTCCTTTAGGGCGCAAGCAACTCCCCTCCCCCTTGCAGTCTTTCCAATTCACGATACAAAAAGACGGACAGGACAGGTTGCCTGACTTTCCGTCACTGCCACCCTTTGCCATCCTTACCCGTAGAAAGCCCTTTCATCATCCCCAAACCCTAATCTTTTCCCTTTCCTTCCCAGCCCCCAAACCCTGCCCTCTGTACCTTTCTCACCACCCGCTTCCCTTCTCCTGTCATCCCCCTACCACCCGGGAAAAAAAGAGATTGCCCCCTCCTTCCACTAGCCCACCCTCCCACCCAAAGAACAACTTCTTCTGCGCAGCTTGTTTTCTAGGCAGCAGCGCTATTGTGATGTCATCGGGGGGCATTGTGACAAGCCGCCAGTGTTCCGTCTCTTCATGTTGTGCACAGTTCAAACGGAAAATACATCAACAGGCAGACTACAGAAAAGCTTACTATCAAAGGTTAGAGGGGGGCTTTCTCAGAGGGCTTTTTACAGTTTTTCTATTCCCAATTAGCCGTTTAAGTGTACTTATTGAAAGTAGTAATTCTTTCATAGGCCGCCCTTTCTTAGTATTTGACGTTCCTTATATTGCGGTATGAGGCTTCGCAGTAGGTTGCAAACATTCATCACCCATGACTGTCCCCAATTGAGCTCAGAAGCTCAATGTCTATCATGACCTCTCTTTTAGAATGTCCAAGAGCAAGCAAACTATTCCTCCAGGAGAGGGCGCCAACAGACTACTAAAGAGATCATCATTACTCAAAGAAAACCCCAAAAACCAATGCATGATAGGAATAAACAGGTAACTTTCTTTGGAGTGGAAGCGGAGAGATCGCACCAGATGCCAATTCTAGATCTTATCACACCTGTGGTCACTGCAGCAGCAGGTGAATCCACTTTGTCCAAAAGGGATCTATTCCATTCAATTGCAAATGATCTAGATAAGACAGAGAACTGCAGCACGGGGACATAGCCGAGTTGGTCAGGTTGAGTGGTGATGAGTTTGCTATTTGGATGAATAAAGAAAGTCAAAAGTGTGAAAGATAAAAAACAAAAGGAGGAAGTGTGAAAAGTGAATGGGCCAAATTGAGGTGCATATGAAGACGTATGCTTTCTTCCAATTCATTAAATCGGGCTAATATGAATCAGGTGAATTGAGTTCTGCTTTTGGAAACTGGGTTAAGAAGGGGTGCACCGTTCCTGGAGGTACTGCAATACCAGGTCAATGCGTGGAGTGGACAGAGCAAGCTCTTTTTCCATCTCCCTGTTCTAAAAATCCATTTAATATATGGTCCCCAGATAGGGGACGTATCAGATATTAAACTGATAAGAACAGATACTACACTTGATCTTAGCCAAAAGGCCGAGAAGCGATAACCAGAATTGGTTTGGGCCTCGAGTGGCACCCTGGCCTATGCCGGACACATCTTAGGGAGAGAGAGCGAGAGGGAGACAAACCCACGCCTACACAAGACATTTTGTCACCCAAGCCAACCCTTGAAAAGGCTGCTTTGCAGAGCAAAAACAAGAAGAATGGTGCGTTTTGCAGCCGCCGCCCACTGCAATGAATCTGAATAACTCCTCCTTTAGGGCGCAAGCAACTCCCCTCCCCCTTGCAGTCTTTCCAATTCACGATACAAAAAGACGGACAGGACAGGTTGCCTGACTTGCCGTCACTGCCACCCTTTGCCATCCTTACCCGTAGAAAGCCCTTTCATCATCCCCAAACCCTAATCTTTTCCCTTTCCTTCCCAGCCCCCAAACCCTGCCCTCTGTACCTTTCTCACCACCCGCTTCCCTTCTCCTGTCATCCCCCTACCACCCGGGAAAAAAAGAGATTGCCCCCTCCTTTCACTAGCCCACCCTCCCACCCAAAGAACAACTTCTTCTGCGCAGCTTGTTTTCTAGGCAGCAGCGCTATTGTGATGTCATCGGGGGGCATTGTGACAAGCCGCCAGTGTTCCGTCTCTTCATGTTGTGCACAGTTCAAACGGAAAATACATCAACAGGCAGACTACAGAAAAGCTTACTATCAAAGGTTAGAGGGGGGCTTTCTCAGAGGGCTTTTTACAGTTTTTCTATTCCCAATTAGCCGTTTAAGTGTACTTATTGAAAGTAGTAATTCTTTCATAGGCCGCCCTTTCTTAGTATTTGACGTTCCTTATATTGCGGTATGAGGCTTCGCAGTAGGTTGCAAACATTCATCACCCATGACTGTCCCCAATTGAGCTCAGAAGCTCAATGTCTATCATGACCTCTCTTTTAGAATGTCCAAGAGCAAGCAAACTATTCCTCCAGGAGAGGGCGCCAACAGACTACTAAAGAGATCATCATTACTCAAAGAAAACCCCAAAAACCAATGCATGATAGGAATAAACAGGTAACTTTCTTTGGAGTGGAAGCGGAGAGATCGCACCAGATGCCAATTCTAGATCTTATCACACCTGTGGTCACTGCAGCAGCAGGTGAATCCACTTTGTCCAAAAGGGATCTATTCCATTCAATTGCAAATGATCTAGATAAGACAGAGAACTGCAGCACGGGGACATAGCCGAGTTGGTCAGGTTGAGTGGTGATGAGTTTGCTATTTGGATGAATAAAGAAAGTCAAAAGTGTGAAAGATAAAAAACAAAAGGAGGAAGTGTGAAAAGTGAATGGGCCAAATTGAGGTGCATATGAAGACGTATGCTTTCTTCCAATTCATTAAATCGGGCTAATATGAATCAGGTGAATTGAGTTCTGCTTTTGGAAACTGGGTTAAGAAGGGGTGCACCGTTCCTGGAGGTACTGCAATACCAGGTCAATGCGTGGAGTGGACAGAGCAAGCTCTTTTTCCATCTCCCTGTTCTAAAAATCCATTTAATATATGGTCCCCAGATAGGGGACGTATCAGATATTAAACTGATAAGAACAGATACTACACTTGATCTTAGCCAAAAGGCCGAGAAGCGATAACCAGAATTGGTTTGGGCCTCGAGTGGCACCCTGGCCTATGCCGGACACATCTTAGGGAGAGAGAGCGAGAGGGAGACAAACCCACGCCTACACAAGACATTTTGTCACCCAAGCCAACCCTTGAAAAGGCTGCTTTGCAGAGCAAAAACAAGAAGAATGGTGCGTTTTGCAGCCGCCGCCCACTGCAATGAATCTGAATAACTCCTCCTTTAGGGCGCAAGCAACTCCCCTCCCCCTTGCAGTCTTTCCAATTCACGATACAAAAAGACGGACAGGACAGGTTGCCTGACTTTCCGTCACTGCCACCCTTTGCCATCCTTACCCGTAGAAAGCCCTTTCATCATCCCCAAACCCTAATCTTTTCCCTTTCCTTCCCAGCCCCCAAACCCTGCCCTCTGTACCTTTCTCACCACCCGCTTCCCTTCTCCTGTCATCCCCCTACCACCCGGGAAAAAAAGAGATTGCCCCCTCCTTCCACTAGCCCACCCTCCCACCCAAAGAACAACTTCTTCTGCGCAGCTTGTTTTCTAGGCAGCAGCGCTATTGTGATGTCATCGGGGGGCATTGTGACAAGCCGCCAGTGTTCCGTCTCTTCATGTTGTGCACAGTTCAAACGGAAAATACATCAACAGGCAGACTACAGAAAAGCTTACTATCAAAGGTTAGAGGGGGGCTTTCTCAGAGGGCTTTTTACAGTTTTTCTATTCCCAATTAGCCGTTTAAGTGTACTTATTGAAAGTAGTAATTCTTTCATAGGCCGCCCTTTCTTAGTATTTGACGTTCCTTATATTGCGGTATGAGGCTTCGCAGTAGGTTGCAAACATTCATCACCCATGACTGTCCCCAATTGAGCTCAGAAGCTCAATGTCTATCATGACCTCTCTTTTAGAATGTCCAAGAGCAAGCAAACTATTCCTCCAGGAGAGGGCGCCAACAGACTACTAAAGAGATCATCATTACTCAAAGAAAACCCCAAAAACCAATGCATGATAGGAATAAACAGGTAACTTTCTTTGGAGTGGAAGCGGAGAGATCGCACCAGATGCCAATTCTAGATCTTATCACACCTGTGGTCACTGCAGCAGCAGGTGAATCCACTTTGTCCAAAAGGGATCTATTCCATTCAATTGCAAATGATCTAGATAAGACAGAGAACTGCAGCACGGGGACATAGCCGAGTTGGTCAGGTTGAGTGGTGATGAGTTTGCTATTTGGATGAATAAAGAAAGTCAAAAGTGTGAAAGATAAAAAACAAAAGGAGGAAGTGTGAAAAGTGAATGGGCCAAATTGAGGTGCATATGAAGACGTATGCTTTCTTCCAATTCATTAAATCGGGCTAATATGAATCAGGTGAATTGAGTTCTGCTTTTGGAAACTGGGTTAAGAAGGGGTGCACCGTTCCTGGAGGTACTGCAATACCAGGTCAATGCGTGGAGTGGACAGAGCAAGCTCTTTTTCCATCTCCCTGTTCTAAAAATCCATTTAATATATGGTCCCCAGATAGGGGACGTATCAGATATTAAACTGATAAGAACAGATACTACACTTGATCTTAGCCAAAAGGCCGAGAAGCGATAACCAGAATTGGTTTGGGCCTCGAGTGGCACCCTGGCCTATGCCGGACACATCTTAGGGAGAGAGAGCGAGAGGGAGACAAACCCACGCCTACACAAGACATTTTGTCACCCAAGCCAACCCTTGAAAAGGCTGCTTTGCAGAGCAAAAACAAGAAGAATGGTGCGTTTTGCAGCCGCCGCCCACTGCAATGAATCTGAATAACTCCTCCTTTAGGGCGCAAGCAACTCCCCTCCCCCTTGCAGTCTTTCCAATTCACGATACAAAAAGACGGACAGGACAGGTTGCCTGACTTTCCGTCACTGCCACCCTTTGCCATCCTTACCCGTAGAAAGCCCTTTCATCATCCCCAAACCCTAATCTTTTCCCTTTCCTTCCCAGCCCCCAAACCCTGCCCTCTGTACCTTTCTCACCACCCCGCTTCCCTTCTCCTGTCATCCCCCTACCACCCGGGAAAAAAAGAGATTGCCCCCTCCTTCCACTAGCCCACCCTCCCACCCAAAGAACAACTTCTTCTGCGCAGCTTGTTTTCTAGGCAGCAGCGCTATTGTGATGTCATCGGGGGGCATTGTGACAAGCCGCCAGTGTTCCGTCTCTTCATGTTGTGCACAGTTCAAACGGAAAATACATCAACAGGCAGACTACAGAAAAGCTTACTATCAAAGGTTAGAGGGGGGCTTTCTCAGAGGGCTTTTTACAGTTTTTCTATTCCCAATTAGCCGTTTAAGTGTACTTATTGAAAGTAGTAATTCTTTCATAGGCCGCCCTTTCTTAGTATTTGACGTTCCTTATATTGCGGTATGAGGCTTCGCAGTAGGTTGCAAACATTCATCACCCATGACTGTCCCCAATTGAGCTCAGAAGCTCAATGTCTATCATGACCTCTCTTTTAGAATGTCCAAGAGCAAGCAAACTATTCCTCCAGGAGAGGGCGCCAACAGACTACTAAAGAGATCATCATTACTCAAAGAAAACCCCAAAAACCAATGCATGATAGGAATAAACAGGTAACTTTCTTTGGAGTGGAAGCGGAGAGATCGCACCAGATGCCAATTCTAGATCTTATCACACCTGTGGTCACTGCAGCAGCAGGTGAATCCACTTTGTCCAAAAGGGATCTATTCCATTCAATTGCAAATGATCTAGATAAGACAGAGAACTGCAGCACGGGGACATAGCCGAGTTGGTCAGGTTGAGTGGTGATGAGTTTGCTATTTGGATGAATAAAGAAAGTCAAAAGTGTGAAAGATAAAAAACAAAAGGAGGAAGTGTGAAAAGTGAATGGGCCAAATTGAGGTGCATATGAAGACGTATGCTTTCTTCCAATTCATTAAATCGGGCTAATATGAATCAGGTGAATTGAGTTCTGCTTTTGGAAACTGGGTTAAGAAGGGGTGCACCGTTCCTGGAGGTACTGCAATACCAGGTCAATGCGTGGAGTGGACAGAGCAAGCTCTTTTTCCATCTCCCTGTTCTAAAAATCCATTTAATATATGGTCCCCAGATAGGGGACGTATCAGATATTAAACTGATAAGAACAGATACTACACTTGATCTTAGCCAAAAGGCCGAGAAGCGATAACCAGAATTGGTTTGGGCCTCGAGTGGCACCCTGGCCTATGCCGGACACATCTTAGGGAGAGAGAGCGAGAGGGAGACAAACCCACGCCTACACAAGACATTTTGTCACCCAAGCCAACCCTTGAAAAGGCTGCTTTGCAGAGCAAAAACAAGAAGAATGGTGCGTTTTGCAGCCGCCGCCCACTGCAATGAATCTGAATAACTCCTCCTTTAGGGCGCAAGCAACTCCCCTCCCCCTTGCAGTCTTTCCAATTCACGATACAAAAAGACGGACAGGACAGGTTGCCTGACTTTCCGTCACTGCCACCCTTTGCCATCCTTACCCGTAGAAAGCCCTTTCATCATCCCCAAACCCTAATCTTTTCCCTTTCCTTCCCAGCCCCCAAACCCTGCCCTCTGTACCTTTCTCACCACCCGCTTCCCTTCTCCTGTCATCCCCCTACCACCCGGGAAAAAAAGAGATTGCCCCCTCCTTCCACTAGCCCACCCTCCCACCCAAAGAACAACTTCTTCTGCGCAGCTTGTTTTCTAGGCAGCAGCGCTATTGTGATGTCATCGGGGGGCATTGTGACAAGCCGCCAGTGTTCCGTCTCTTCATGTTGTGCACAGTTCAAACGGAAAATACATCAACAGGCAGACTACAGAAAAGCTTACTATCAAAGGTTAGAGGGGGGCTTTCTCAGAGGGCTTTTTACAGTTTTTCTATTCCCAATTAGCCGTTTAAGTGTACTTATTGAAAGTAGTAATTCTTTCATAGGCCGCCCTTTCTTAGTATTTGACGTTCCTTATATTGCGGTATGAGGCTTCGCAGTAGGTTGCAAACATTCATCACCCATGACTGTCCCCAATTGAGCTCAGAAGCTCAATGTCTATCATGACCTCTCTTTTAGAATGTCCAAGAGCAAGCAAACTATTCCTCCAGGAGAGGGCGCCAACAGACTACTAAAGAGATCATCATTACTCAAAGAAAACCCCAAAAACCAATGCATGATAGGAATAAACAGGTAACTTTCTTTGGAGTGGAAGCGGAGAGATCGCACCAGATGCCAATTCTAGATCTTATCACACCTGTGGTCACTGCAGCATCAGGTGAATCCACTTTGTCCAAAAGGGATCTATTCCATTCAATTGCAAATGATCTAGATAAGACAGAGAACTGCAGCACGGGGACATAGCCGAGTTGGTCAGGTTGAGTGGTGATGAGTTTGCTATTTGGATGAATAAAGAAAGTCAAAAGTGTGAAAGATAAAAAACAAAAGGAGGAAGTGTGAAAAGTGAATGGGCCAAATTGAGGTGCATATGAAGACGTATGCTTTCTTCCAATTCATTAAATCGGGCTAATATGAATCAGGTGAATTGAGTTCTGCTTTTGGAAACTGGGTTAAGAAGGGGTGCACCGTTCCTGGAGGTACTGCAATACCAGGTCAATGCGTGGAGTGGACAGAGCAAGCTCTTTTTCCATCTCCCTGTTCTAAAAATCCATTTAATATATGGTCCCCAGATAGGGGACGTATCAGATATTAAACTGATAAGAACAGATACTACACTTGATCTTAGCCAAAAGGCCGAGAAGCGATAACCAGAATTGGTTTGGGCCTCGAGTGGCACCCTGGCCTATGCCGGACACATCTTAGGGAGAGAGAGCGAGAGGGAGACAAACCCACGCCTACACAAGACATTTTGTCACCCAAGCCAACCCTTGAAAAGGCTGCTTTGCAGAGCAAAAACAAGAAGAATGGTGCGTTTTGCAGCCGCCGCCCACTGCAATGAATCTGAATAACTCCTCCTTTAGGGCGCAAGCAACTCCCCTCCCCCTTGCAGTCTTTCCAATTCACGATACAAAAAGACGGACAGGACAGGTTGCCTGACTTTCCGTCACTGCCACCCTTTGCCATCCTTACCCGTAGAAAGCCCTTTCATCATCCCCAAACCCTAATCTTTTCCCTTTCCTTCCCAGCCCCCAAACCCTGCCCTCTGTACCTTTCTCACCACCCGCTTCCCTTCTCCTGTCATCCCCCTACCACCCGGGAAAAAAAGAGATTGCCCCCTCCTTCCACTAGCCCACCCTCCCACCCAAAGAACAACTTCTTCTGCGCAGCTTGTTTTCTAGGCAGCAGCGCTATTGTGATGTCATCGGGGGGCATTGTGACAAGCCGCCAGTGTTCCGTCTCTTCATGTTGTGCACAGTTCAAACGGAAAATACATCAACAGGCAGACTACAGAAAAGCTTACTATCAAAGGTTAGAGGGGGGCTTTCTCAGAGGGCTTTTTACAGTTTTTCTATTCCCAATTAGCCGTTTAAGTGTACTTATTGAAAGTAGTAATTCTTTCATAGGCCGCCCTTTCTTAGTATTTGACGTTCCTTATATTGCGGTATGAGGCTTCGCAGTAGGTTGCAAACATTCATCACCCATGACTGTCCCCAATTGAGCTCAGAAGCTCAATGTCTATCATGACCTCTCTTTTAGAATGTCCAAGAGCAAGCAAACTATTCCTCCAGGAGAGGGCGCCAACAGACTACTAAAGAGATCATCATTACTCAAAGAAAACCCCAAAAACCAATGCATGATAGGAATAAACAGGTAACTTTCTTTGGAGTGGAAGCGGAGAGATCGCACCAGATGCCAATTCTAGATCTTATCACACCTGTGGTCACTGCAGCAGCAGGTGAATCCACTTTGTCCAAAAGGGATCTATTCCATTCAATTGCAAATGATCTAGATAAGACAGAGAACTGCAGCACGGGGACATAGCCGAGTTGGTCAGGTTGAGTGGTGATGAGTTTGCTATTTGGATGAATAAAGAAAGTCAAAAGTGTGAAAGATAAAAAACAAAAGGAGGAAGTGTGAAAAGTGAATGGGCCAAATTGAGGTGCATATGAAGACGTATGCTTTCTTCCAATTCATTAAATCGGGCTAATATGAATCAGGTGAATTGAGTTCTGCTTTTGGAAACTGGGTTAAGAAGGGGTGCACCGTTCCTGGAGGTACTGCAATACCAGGTCAATGCGTGGAGTGGACAGAGCAAGCTCTTTTTCCATCTCCCTGTTCTAAAAATCCATTTAATATATGGTCCCCAGATAGGGGACGTATCAGATATTAAACTGATAAGAACAGATACTACACTTGATCTTAGCCAAAAGGCCGAGAAGCGATAACCAGAATTGGTTTGGGCCTCGAGTGGCACCCTGGCCTATGCCGGACACATCTTAGGGAGAGAGAGCGAGAGGGAGACAAACCCACGCCTACACAAGACATTTTGTCACCCAAGCCAACCCTTGAAAAGGCTGCTTTGCAGAGCAAAAACAAGAAGAATGGTGCGTTTTGCAGCCGCCGCCCACTGCAATGAATCTGAATAACTCCTCCTTTAGGGCGCAAGCAACTCCCCTCCCCCTTGCAGTCTTTCCAATTCACGATACAAAAAGACGGACAGGACAGGTTGCCTGACTTTCCGTCACTGCCACCCTTTGCCATCCTTACCCGTAGAAAGCCCTTTCATCATCCCCAAACCCTAATCTTTTCCCTTTCCTTCCCAGCCCCCAAACCCTGCCCTCTGTACCTTTCTCACCACCCGCTTCCCTTCTCCTGTCATCCCCCTACCACCCGGGAAAAAAAGAGATTGCCCCCTCCTTCCACTAGCCCACCCTCCCACCCAAAGAACAACTTCTTCTGCGCAGCTTGTTTTCTAGGCAGCAGCGCTATTGTGATGTCATCGGGGGGCATTGTGACAAGCCGCCAGTGTTCCGTCTCTTCATGTTGTGCACAGTTCAAACGGAAAATACATCAACAGGCAGACTACAGAAAAGCTTACTATCAAAGGTTAGAGGGGGGCTTTCTCAGAGGGCTTTTTACAGTTTTTCTATTCCCAATTAGCCGTTTAAGTGTACTTATTGAAAGTAGTAATTCTTTCATAGGCCGCCCTTTCTTAGTATTTGACGTTCCTTATATTGCGGTATGAGGCTTCGCAGTAGGTTGCAAACATTCATCACCCATGACTGTCCCCAATTGAGCTCAGAAGCTCAATGTCTATCATGACCTCTCTTTTAGAATGTCCAAGAGCAAGCAAACTATTCCTCCAGGAGAGGGCGCCAACAGACTACTAAAGAGATCATCATTACTCAAAGAAAACCCCAAAAACCAATGCATGATAGGAATAAACAGGTAACTTTCTTTGGAGTGGAAGCGGAGAGATCGCACCAGATGCCAATTCTAGATCTTATCACACCTGTGGTCACTGCAGCAGCAGGTGAATCCACTTTGTCCAAAAGGGATCTATTCCATTCAATTGCAAATGATCTAGATAAGACAGAGAACTGCAGCACGGGGACATAGCCGAGTTGGTCAGGTTGAGTGGTGATGAGTTTGCTATTTGGATGAATAAAGAAAGTCAAAAGTGTGAAAGATAAAAAACAAAAGGAGGAAGTGTGAAAAGTGAATGGGCCAAATTGAGGTGCATATGAAGACGTATGCTTTCTTCCAATTCATTAAATCGGGCTAATATGAATCAGGTGAATTGAGTTCTGCTTTTGGAAACTGGGTTAAGAAGGGGTGCACCGTTCCTGGAGGTACTGCAATACCAGGTCAATGCGTGGAGTGGACAGAGCAAGCTCTTTTTCCATCTCCCTGTTCTAAAAATCCATTTAATATATGGTCCCCAGATAGGGGACGTATCAGATATTAAACTGATAAGAACAGATACTACACTTGATCTTAGCCAAAAGGCCGAGAAGCGATAACCAGAATTGGTTTGGGCCTCGAGTGGCACCCTGGCCTATGCCGGACACATCTTAGGGAGAGAGAGCGAGAGGGAGACAAACCCACGCCTACACAAGACATTTTGTCACCCAAGCCAACCCTTGAAAAGGCTGCTTTGCAGAGCAAAAACAAGAAGAATGGTGCGTTTTGCAGCCGCCGCCCCCCACTGCAATGAATCTGAATAACTCCTCCTTTAGGGCGCAAGCAACTCCCCTCCCCCTTGCAGTCTTTCCAATTCACGATACAAAAAGACGGACAGGACAGGTTGCCTGACTTTCCGTCACTGCCACCCTTTGCCATCCTTACCCGTAGAAAGCCCTTTCATCATCCCCAAACCCTAATCTTTTCCCTTTCCTTCCCAGCCCCCAAACCCTGCCCTCTGTACCTTTCTCACCACCCGCTTCCCTTCTCCTGTCATCCCCCTACCACCCGGGAAAAAAAGAGATTGCCCCCTCCTTCCACTAGCCCACCCTCCCACCCAAAGAACAACTTCTTCTGCGCAGCTTGTTTTCTAGGCAGCAGCGCTATTGTGATGTCATCGGGGGGCATTGTGACAAGCCGCCAGTGTTCCGTCTCTTCATGTTGTGCACAGTTCAAACGGAAAATACATCAACAGGCAGACTACAGAAAAGCTTACTATCAAAGGTTAGAGGGGGGCTTTCTCAGAGGGCTTTTTACAGTTTTTCTATTCCCAATTAGCCGTTTAAGTGTACTTATTGAAAGTAGTAATTCTTTCATAGGCCGCCCTTTCTTAGTATTTGACGTTCCTTATATTGCGGTATGAGGCTTCGCAGTAGGTTGCAAACATTCATCACCCATGACTGTCCCCAATTGAGCTCAGAAGCTCAATGTCTATCATGACCTCTCTTTTAGAATGTCCAAGAGCAAGCAAACTATTCCTCCAGGAGAGGGCGCCAACAGACTACTAAAGAGATCATCATTACTCAAAGAAAACCCCAAAAACCAATGCATGATAGGAATAAACAGGTAACTTTCTTTGGAGTGGAAGCGGAGAGATCGCACCAGATGCCAATTCTAGATGTTATCACACCTGTGGTCACTGCAGCAGCAGGTGAATCCACTTTGTCCAAAAGGGATCTATTCCATTCAATTGCAAATGATCTAGATAAGACAGAGAACTGCAGCACGGGGACATAGCCGAGTTGGTCAGGTTGAGTGGTGATGAGTTTGCTATTTGGATGAATAAAGAAAGTCAAAAGTGTGAAAGATAAAAAACAAAAGGAGGAAGTGTGAAAAGTGAATGGGCCAAATTGAGGTGCATATGAAGACGTATGCTTTCTTCCAATTCATTAAATCGGGCTAATATGAATCAGGTGAATTGAGTTCTGCTTTTGGAAACTGGGTTAAGAAGGGGTGCACCGTTCCTGGAGGTACTGCAATACCAGGTCAATGCGTGGAGTGGACAGAGCAAGCTCTTTTTCCATCTCCCTGTTCTAAAAATCCATTTAATATATGGTCCCCAGATAGGGGACGTATCAGATATTAAACTGATAAGAACAGATACTACACTTGATCTTAGCCAAAAGGCCGAGAAGCGATAACCAGAATTGGTTTGGGCCTCGAGTGGCACCCTGGCCTATGCCGGACACATCTTAGGGAGAGAGAGCGAGAGGGAGACAAACCCACGCCTACACAAGACATTTTGTCACCCAAGCCAACCCTTGAAAAGGCTGCTTTGCAGAGCAAAAACAAGAAGAATGGTGCATTTTGCAGCCGCCGCCCACTGCAATGAATCTGAATAACTCCTCCTTTAGGGCGCAAGCAACTCCCCTCCCCCTTGCAGTCTTTCCAATTCACGATACAAAAAGACGGACAGGACAGGTTGCCTGACTTTCCGTCACTGCCACCCTTTGCCATCCTTACCCGTAGAAAGCCCTTTCATCATCCCCAAACCCTAATCTTTTCCCTTTCCTTCCCAGCCCCCAAACCCTGCCCTCTGTACCTTTCTCACCACCCGCTTCCCTTCTCCTGTCATCCCCCTACCACCCGGGAAAAAAAGAGATTGCCCCCTCCTTCCACTAGCCCACCCTCCCACCCAAAGAACAACTTCTTCTGCGCAGCTTGTTTTCTAGGCAGCAGCGCTATTGTGATGTCATCGGGGGGCATTGTGACAAGCCGCCAGTGTTCCGTCTCTTCATGTTGTGCACAGTTCAAACGGAAAATACATCAACAGGCAGACTACAGAAAAGCTTACTATCAAAGGTTAGAGGGGGGCTTTCTCAGAGGGCTTTTTACAGTTTTTCTATTCCCAATTAGCCGTTTAAGTGTACTTATTGAAAGTAGTAATTCTTTCATAGGCCGCCCTTTCTTAGTATTTGACGTTCCTTATATTGCGGTATGAGGCTTCGCAGTAGGTTGCAAACATTCATCACCCATGACTGTCCCCAATTGAGCTCAGAAGCTCAATGTCTATCATGACCTCTCTTTTAGAATGTCCAAGAGCAAGCAAACTATTCCTCCAGGAGAGGGCGCCAACAGACTACTAAAGAGATCATCATTACTCAAAGAAAACCCCAAAAACCAATGCATGATAGGAATAAACAGGTAACTTTCTTTGGAGTGGAAGCGGAGAGATCGCACCAGATGCCAATTCTAGATCTTATCACACCTGTGGTCACTGCAGCAGCAGGTGAATCCACTTTGTCCAAAAGGGATCTATTCCATTCAATTGCAAATGATCTAGATAAGACAGAGAACTGCAGCACGGGGACATAGCCGAGTTGGTCAGGTTGAGTGGTGATGAGTTTGCTATTTGGATGAATAAAGAAAGTCAAAAGTGTGAAAGATAAAAAACAAAAGGAGGAAGTGTGAAAAGTGAATGGGCCAAATTGAGGTGCATATGAAGACGTATGCTTTCTTCCAATTCATTAAATCGGGCTAATATGAATCAGGTGAATTGAGTTCTGCTTTTGGAAACTGGGTTAAGAAGGGGTGCACCGTTCCTGGAGGTACTGCAATACCAGGTCAATGCGTGGAGTGGACAGAGCAAGCTCTTTTTCCATCTCCCTGTTCTAAAAATCCATTTAATATATGGTCCCCAGATAGGGGACGTATCAGATATTAAACTGATAAGAACAGATGAGATTTCATCCGCAAATTTCAGAAAACGGTCATCAGCCACCACACAAAAGCGCAGTGCCGCAGGTGATCGCCTCCCGAGCCCAGGAACCACCAGCCATAAGGGGACGTAAGCACCAAAAGGCGCAACAATCCCCGAGGCCGGCGGTTGTGCAAGCCCGGGCCCCTCCCAGCCAAGACCAAGGCAAACCCAATGAAGGGACTACACTTGATCTTAGCCAAAAGGCCGAGAAGCGATAACCAGAATTGGTTTGGGCCTCGAGTGGCACCCTGGCCTATGCCGGACACATCTTAGGGAGAGAGAGCGAGAGGGAGACAAACCCACGCCTACACAAGACATTTTGTCACCCAAGCCAACCCTTGAAAAGGCTGCTTTGCAGAGCAAAAACAAGAAGAATGGTGCGTTTTGCAGCCGCCGCCCACTGCAATGAATCTGAATAACTCCTCCTTTAGGGCGCAAGCAACTCCCCTCCCCCTTGCAGTCTTTCCAATTCACGATACAAAAAGACGGACAGGACAGGTTGCCTGACTTTCCGTCACTGCCACCCTTTGCCATCCTTACCCGTAGAAAGCCCTTTCATCATCCCCAAACCCTAATCTTTTCCCTTTCCTTCCCAGCCCCCAAACCCTGCCCTCTGTACCTTTCTCACCACCCGCTTCCCTTCTCCTGTCATCCCCCTACCACCCGGGAAAAAAAGAGATTGCCCCCTCCTTCCACTAGCCCACCCTCCCACCCAAAGAACAACTTCTTCTGCGCAGCTTGTTTTCTAGGCAGCAGCGCTATTGTGATGTCATCGGGGGGCATTGTGACAAGCCGCCAGTGTTCCGTCTCTTCATGTTGTGCACAGTTCAAACGGAAAATACATCAACAGGCAGACTACAGAAAAGCTTACTATCAAAGGTTAGAGGGGGGCTTTCTCAGAGGGCTTTTTACAGTTTTTCTATTCCCAATTAGCCGTTTAAGTGTACTTATTGAAAGTAGTAATTCTTTCATAGGCCGCCCTTTCTTAGTATTTGACGTTCCTTATATTGCGGTATGAGGCTTCGCAGTAGGTTGCAAACATTCATCACCCATGACTGTCCCCAATTGAGCTCAGAAGCTCAATGTCTATCATGACCTCTCTTTTAGAATGTCCAAGAGCAAGCAAACTATTCCTCCAGGAGAGGGCGCCAACAGACTACTAAAGAGATCATCATTACTCAAAGAAAACCCCAAAAACCAATGCATGATAGGAATAAACAGGTAACTTTCTTTGGAGTGGAAGCGGAGAGATCGCACCAGATGCCAATTCTAGATCTTATCACACCTGTGGTCACTGCAGCAGCAGGTGAATCCACTTTGTCCAAAAGGGATCTATTCCATTCAATTGCAAATGATCTAGATAAGACAGAGAACTGCAGCACGGGGACATAGCCGAGTTGGTCAGGTTGAGTGGTGATGAGTTTGCTATTTGGATGAATAAAGAAAGTCAAAAGTGTGAAAGATAAAAAACAAAAGGAGGAAGTGTGAAAAGTGAATGGGCCAAATTGAGGTGCATATGAAGACGTATGCTTTCTTCCAATTCATTAAATCGGGCTAATATGAATCAGGTGAATTGAGTTCTGCTTTTGGAAACTGGGTTAAGAAGGGGTGCACCGTTCCTGGAGGTACTGCAATACCAGGTCAATGCGTGGAGTGGACAGAGCAAGCTCTTTTTCCATCTCCCTGTTCTAAAAATCCATTTAATATATGGTCCCCAGATAGGGGACGTATCAGATATTAAACTGATAAGAACAGATACTACACTTGATCTTAGCCAAAAGGCCGAGAAGCGATAACCAGAATTGGTTTGGGCCTCGAGTGGCACCCTGGCCTATGCCGGACACATCTTAGGGAGAGAGAGCGAGAGGGAGACAAACCCACGCCTACACAAGACATTTTGTCACCCAAGCCAACCCTTGAAAAGGCTGCTTTGCAGAGCAAAAACAAGAAGAATGGTGCGTTTTGCAGCCGCCGCCCACTGCAATGAATCTGAATAACTCCTCCTTTAGGGCGCAAGCAACTCCCCTCCCCCTTGCAGTCTTTCCAATTCACGATACAAAAAGACGGACAGGACAGGTTGCCTGACTTTCCGTCACTGCCACCCTTTGCCATCCTTACCCGTAGAAAGCCCTTTCATCATCCCCAAACCCTAATCTTTTCCCTTTCCTTCCCAGCCCCCAAACCCTGCCCTCTGTACCTTTCTCACCACCCGCTTCCCTTCTCCTGTCATCCCCCTACCACCCGGGAAAAAAAGAGATTGCCCCCTCCTTCCACTAGCCCACCCTCCCACCCAAAGAACAACTTCTTCTGCGCAGCTTGTTTTCTAGGCAGCAGCGCTATTGTGATGTCATCGGGGGGCATTGTGACAAGCCGCCAGTGTTCCGTCTCTTCATGTTGTGCACAGTTCAAACGGAAAATACATCAACAGGCAGACTACAGAAAAGCTTACTATCAAAGGTTAGAGGGGGGCTTTCTCAGAGGGCTTTTTACAGTTTTTCTATTCCCAATTAGCCGTTTAAGTGTACTTATTGAAAGTAGTAATTCTTTCATAGGCCGCCCTTTCTTAGTATTTGACGTTCCTTATATTGCGGTATGAGGCTTCGCAGTAGGTTGCAAACATTCATCACCCATGACTGTCCCCAATTGAGCTCAGAAGCTCAATGTCTATCATGACCTCTCTTTTAGAATGTCCAAGAGCAAGCAAACTATTCCTCCAGGAGAGGGCGCCAACAGACTACTAAAGAGATCATCATTACTCAAAGAAAACCCCAAAAACCAATGCATGATAGGAATAAACAGGTAACTTTCTTTGGAGTGGAAGCGGAGAGATCGCACCAGATGCCAATTCTAGATCTTATCACACCTGTGGTCACTGCAGCAGCAGGTGAATCCACTTTGTCCAAAAGGGATCTATTCCATTCAATTGCAAATGATCTAGATAAGACAGAGAACTGCAGCACGGGGACATAGCCGAGTTGGTCAGGTTGAGTGGTGATGAGTTTGCTATTTGGATGAATAAAGAAAGTCAAAAGTGTGAAAGATAAAAAACAAAAGGAGGAAGTGTGAAAAGTGAATGGGCCAAATTGAGGTGCATATGAAGACGTATGCTTTCTTCCAATTCATTAAATCGGGCTAATATGAATCAGGTGAATTGAGTTCTGCTTTTGGAAACTGGGTTAAGAAGGGGTGCACCGTTCCTGGAGGTACTGCAATACCAGGTCAATGCGTGGAGTGGACAGAGCAAGCTCTTTTTCCATCTCCCTGTTCTAAAAATCCATTTAATATATGGTCCCCAGATAGGGGACGTATCAGATATTAAACTGATAAGAACAGATTTTTGATTTAACAGCATCTTTATTATCATGCACTACTCACAAAAAGGTAACAAACCGTGTACAGTGCCGCAGCCCCGTACACACAGAACTATACAATCCTTCTTACATAGCCATAGAGTACGACGCACTAAACTATACATCACACTCCTATGCTTATCCATAACACTCAAGCTGAAAGAAAAAGTTAGACAATAAATAACGACGAACCGGCGATTGGGGGATGGGGGTAGGGGAAAAGGGGGATAGGGTGGGGAAATCACAGGCCCGAAGCTTTATTGAAAGACGCACATAACGGGAAAAGGAGGGAGGGGGCATGGAAGAGGTCTAAACCTCCTCCTCGGCGCTGTCGTCCGGACTGTCCATGATGGAATAGTCTCTGAGCAGGCTGTGGATCAGCCTGCGGCAATCCTGGATAGACATCCTCTCCCTCTTCAAGATGAGCCGGTTCCTGGCGACCCAAATAGCGTCCTTAAAGCAGTTCATAAGGCGCCAAGCCTCCTGGATGGCTCCAACGGTGTGAGTCCCAGGGAAGAGTCCATAAAGTACGGAATGGTACGATAGGCTCCCTCTGGGGACGGAGTTCCTCAGGTCATCCTCCAGGGCAACCAACAGGCGCTGTGCGAAACGGCAGTCCCAAAAGGCGTGCAGCGATGTTTCCTCCACGAAGGGGCACCTTGGGCAGTACCGGGTTTTGCACAGGTTCCGGGCGTGCATGAATGACCGGACGGGCAGTCCGCCCTGTATCGCCATCCATGACAAGTCCTTGTGCCCGTTGGTCAATCCAGCCGATGACACGTTTGTCCAAACAGTCTCCAGTGTGTCGTGATGAAGTCCTGGAATGTTCTCCATTTCGTCCTTGGCTCTGATGAGTTTGTGGATAGTCTTTGGCTTCCACAAATCAGGCTTGAGTCCCTCCAGTTGGTGTTCCCTCACAAACCGAACCACGTCTCCGTAGAACCATGGCGCCGTCCAGTTGTAGGGGAAGGAGCTGTCCCACTTGTCCCAGCCTAACCGTCTCCAAAGGGGGAGCAGGAAGAAGCGAGACATGGACCCACCCGCGGAACCTCTCTTGACTCGCAGAGTTCGGCGAACGCAGTCACATACGAAGGAGGATCGCAGGAGGGTGGGGATATCGGGTACGCCCTTCCCACCCTTGCGAGGATCCTTGTACATGATGCTCCGCTTTACTCTGTCCATCTTGGATCCCCAGACAAAACGAAACACCGTCCTGGTAATGGCCCTGCACACGGTGGCAAGGGGGGGCCAGGCCTGGGCCGTGTACTGCAGCACGGGCAGTACCTCGTTACGCAGGACCAGTGCTTTGCCCTCACAGGTGAGGCGTCTGAGGCTCCACAGACCGATCCGTTGGGTGATCTTGGTCAAGCGTTCCTCCCAGGACTTGAGGGCTGCTCCTTCCTTCCCGAACCAGACTCCAAGAACCTTGATGAACTCCGGCTGGATGCTGAAAGGGAAGGGGGCGGAAGAGGCCGGCTGCCAGTCCCCGAAGAGCATGGCTTCCGACTTCCCGCAGTTGACTTTGGCTCCCGAAGCCCGTCCGAAGGTCTCACAGGTCTGGACGAGGGTGTCGACTGAGCGCCGGTCCGCGCAGAAGACGGTCACGTCGTCCATGTAGAGCGAGCACTTGACCTCGAAGCGTTCTGGTCCTGGTGCGGTGATCCCTCTGATCTCTCCATTCCGCCGGATAGCCTCTGCAAAGAGTTCTATAACACAAACAAAAAGAAGAGGTGACAGAGGACAGCCTTGTCTGACCCCTGAGAGGACCGGGAAGGGGTCAGTCTTCCAGCCGTTCACCAACACCGAGCTGTGAATATCAAAATACATTAGTTGGACATACAAGCAAAACATGTTACCCAAACCTAACCTGTGCAGAGCTTTGCCCAGGAACTCATGGGAAACACGGTCGAAGGCCTTTTCCTGATCCAACGAGATCAGGGCTGCGTGCACCCGGCGGGCTTTGATGTACTCGACCGTGTCCCGCATGAGAGCCAGGCTGTCTGCGATGCGACGTCCGGGGATGCCGCAGGTCTGATCCGGGTGGATGATCCGTCCGATAACAGTCTTCAATCTCGTTGCCATCGTCTTGGCCAGGATCTTGTAGTCGACGTTCAGAAGGGTGATGGGACGCCAATTCTTCAGGTCGCACCTCTCTCCTTTACGCTTGTACAGGATCGTGACCATTCCTTCCCTCAGAGATGGAGGCATTCTGCCCTCCACCACCATCTCCTCATACAGCCCTAACAGGTCCGGACAGATTAGGTCTCCCAGCGCTACATAGAGCTCTGCTGGGAGGCCGTCACTGCCCGGTGTCCTGCCAGAACTAAAGGATTTGGCGGCCGAGAGCAGCTCGTCCACCGTCAGAGGAACATCCATGGCCGCCGCGTCTGCAGGGTCAAGATGGTTAGTGATACCTGACAGGAACTTATCGGCGGCCTCGGGGTCAGTAGTCTTGCGGGCGTAGAGTTCGCTGTAGAAGTCGCTGACGACCTTCATCACGTTCTCTTTCCCGCGTCGCATGTTTCCACTCTCGTCTCGTAGTTCATTCATGGGCGTGTGACCGGCGTGGAGTTTCCTGAAAAAGAACGAGTTACATTTCTCACCCTTCTCCAGGTTCTCCACTTTGGAACGGAAGACAATTCGCTCGGACTCCTCCTCGAAGTGCCTTTTCAGGCTCCTCTTAGTCTCCTCCAGCTCCTCTCTCACGTCCCAGCCGCATCGAAGAAGGTCCTGCAGGGAACGCAGCTCACGCTGGAGTCTCCTGAAGTCCCTCCTCTTCAGACACGCCTGTTGTTGACTCTTTGCCTGAAAGAAGAAACGGAACTCGAGTTTAACGTATTCCCACCAGTCAGAAACAGACTGGAAGCCCGCCTTGTAGGCCCGCCACGTGGAGTAGGCAGCTCTAAGCTCCTCCAGAATCTCACCCTTTTCCAGCAGAGAGCAGTTCAGCTTCCAGGAGCCCGGGCCAATGGGGAAGCCATGGCCCAGCACACCTTGAAAGTGAATGGCTCTGTGGTCAGAGAAGAAGCAGGGGACCATCGAGTGCCCACTCCGCCCAACCGCCCGAGAGGTAAACACAAAGTCAATCCTGGAACGCAGCGAGCCATCGGATCGGCACCATGAATAGTTCACGGATCCGTGTCCGATGGAGCCAACAACGTCCACAAGAGAGGCTTCGGTCACCATCTCAATGAGCAGTTTGGATGTGACGTCCAACTTGGCAGCCGTTCCAGAACTGCGTCCATCCTCCTCAATCGGGCAGTTGAAATCCCCGGCCATCACTACCGTCCTGGCGGTAGCGAGCTGAGGGCGCAGGGCTTGGAGGAGCTCCAGTCGATCGCTCTTCACAGGAGAAGCATACACATTGATGAACCTGACAGGTTCTCCCGCCCAGGTGCCATCCACGAGCAGTAACCTGCCGCAGACGATTTCCTGAACAGAGTCCAATGTGAAGGCGCTTCCCCTGATCAGCACGGCGACCCCCGCGGACCTACAGTCGCCCCCGCCAGACCAGTAGGATGGGCCATGGGTCCACTCCCTGGCCAGATGGTTGAAGGACCTAGAGGAGGGAAGGGAGCATTCCTGCAGGAAAAATACATCACTAGACTGAGTGTTAAGGAACGCAAAAATTGTCTGACGTCGGAACTTGTCTCTGATGCTCCTAACATTAATGGAAAAGATGTTAATGTTAGCAGTCATTGGAGGAAAGAGAAAGTTAGAGCAGGCGGTGTGCCTTAGTTACCACTCCGGTCGGGCGGTTCTTCCTCTTTGGCACCTGCTGGTAAGGGTATCTCCAGCAGACCCTCTTCTGCTAGCTGATCAAGCAGGGATGGTGCCTCAGTGGCTTCCGACTCCTCCATTTCTTCTTCGGCCACAAGGGACTCCACCATCTGCTCCAACACGTCCGGTTCTGGGAGGAGGCCATCCTCCTCTTCCTGGGGTGGGTTAAGGTCCACAATGAACAGCTTGGAAGGTTCTGCGACAGGACTATCTTCCACCTTCCTTTTCCTTTGGCCTGTACCTGAGGAGACAAGAGCTGGAAAATCCTCCTCGGTGAAAAGTGCAAGAGTGCTGAGGCCCTCTGCTCTCATGGTCTGGGGAGGGAGAGTGGGCTTTGGGGGGGGGTGAGGAGACCAGCTGAGGAGTAGGGAAATGAGGTGGAGGTAGTGGAATCCTCAGTAGGGTTGGCCGGGGGGGGAGGGGTTTGGACAGGGGTGACAGGGGGGGGGACCAGGGAGGGGGCAGCAGTTTTCTTACCCTTCTTTTCCCTGGACTCCGTGGCTGCTGGGGCATCGGCTGGAGCCACGGTCGCCGGGTTCTTGGCCGCCTTGTCCTTGGCCTCTGTGGCCTTGGTCGTAGCTGCCTTGGTCGACGAAGCTGTGACTACCCGATACTGGGTCGCCGCGGCAACCCTTGCCCAGGATTTCTCCCGCTGTGGGCAGTCCTTGTAAAGGTGGTCCGCCTGTCCACATAGGTTGCAAGTCTTCTTCTTTGGGCAGTCCTTGGAGCTGTGTCCTGTCACCCGGCAAACCCTGCAGGCGTCCTCCTTGCAGGTCTTCATCGAATGCCCTTTCCCGCCACATTTCCTGCAGTTGTGTGGCATGTCCGGGTAGTAGATGAGACCATAGGAGTTTCCCAGAGAGAATGTCGGGGGCAGGTGCTGGAGACCATCCTCGGATGCTGGTTCCCTGTAGAGTCGAACGGTTACTGACCACTTACCCGTCCAGAATCCGTTGCCGTTAAGGATGTGGGATGGCTCCCTCACCACTGTGCAGAGACGTCCCAGGAACGTGGAGATGTCTCTTCCTGGGGTGTGCGGGTTCCGCATGGAGACCGTGATCCTCTTCTCATCCCTCTGTATAGGACAGGATCCTAAAAAAGAATGAAAAGGGGAGTCCGGCATCGCTGCGTTCATCGCCTCCCAGTATCTCCTGCAGGCATTCACCGTGGCAAAGGTTACCAGAAAAATGCCAGTCATGAAGGTCTGGACACTCAGGGTTTCCGCCCTGGAGAAGCCCTGATCCAGAATCATCTTCTTGCAGAACACGTCGCTGGACATGTCCGGCAACCTACCATCCACCGCCTTTAGCTTCAGGGCGACCGTCTGCCGCATCCAAGGCTCCAGGGTTGGAGCCTTTTCAGGCGGCGTCCGGGCTCCCTCCGGCTGGCTGGCGTCGGAGGTAGGGGCCTCTTGGGCCGAAGAAGCCTCTGGATGAGCCTTCCTGGAGGTCCCTGGGTCCTGAGCCTTCCTGGCTGCCTTCTCTGGCTTGCTTGCCATGGCTGGTTCCTGCTTGAGTTCCCGGAGCTGGATCTTGGATTCTTCTCCGGGTGTCTTCTCCCGCTGTGTTCCTCCTCGAAGTTCCTCTGGTCTCCCCAAGTCTTCTCCGAGCCTTCGTCTTCTTGCTTCTTTCTGCCAAGCTCTTCTTCCGTCCGATCTCCCTCTTTCGGTCTCGGCTGGGCTTCGGAGCTTGTCTCCCTGATCGTATCTCGTCAAGTGTAGCTAGCTCAGTTTGTTCTGATAAGAACAGATACTACACTTGATCTTAGCCAAAAGGCCGAGAAGCGATAACCAGAATTGGTTTGGGCCTCGAGTGGCACCCTGGCCTATGCCGGACACATCTTAGGGAGAGAGAGCGAGAGGGAGACAAACCCACGCCTACACAAGACATTTTGTCACCCAAGCCAACCCTTGAAAATGCTGCTTTGCAGAGCAAAAACAAGAAGAATGGTGCGTTTTGCAGCCGCCGCCCACTGCAATGAATCTGAATAACTCCTCCTTTAGGGCGCAAGCAACTCCCCTCCCCCTTGCAGTCTTTCCAATTCACGATACAAAAAGACGGACAGGACAGGTTGCCTGACTTTCCGTCACTGCCACCCTTTGCCATCCTTACCCGTAGAAAGCCCTTTCATCATCCCCAAACCCTAATCTTTTCCCTTTCCTTCCCAGCCCCCAAACCCTGCCCTCTGTACCTTTCTCACCACCCGCTTCCCTTCTCCTGTCATCCCCCTACCACCCGGGAAAAAAAGAGATTGCCCCCTCCTTCCACTAGCCCACCCTCCCACCCAAAGAACAACTTCTTCTGCGCAGCTTGTTTTCTAGGCAGCAGCGCTATTGTGATGTCATCGGGGGGCATTGTGACAAGCCGCCAGTGTTCCGTCTCTTCATGTTGTGCACAGTTCAAACGGAAAATACATCAACAGGCAGACTACAGAAAAGCTTACTATCAAAGGTTAGAGGGGGGCTTTCTCAGAGGGCTTTTTACAGTTTTTCTATTCCCAATTAGCCGTTTAAGTGTACTTATTGAAAGTAGTAATTCTTTCATAGGCCGCCCTTTCTTAGTATTTGACGTTCCTTATATTGCGGTATGAGGCTTCGCAGTAGGTTGCAAACATTCATCACCCATGACTGTCCCCAATTGAGCTCAGAAGCTCAATGTCTATCATGACCTCTCTTTTAGAATGTCCAAGAGCAAGCAAACTATTCCTCCAGGAGAGGGCGCCAACAGACTACTAAAGAGATCATCATTACTCAAAGAAAACCCCAAAAACCAATGCATGATAGGAATAAACAGGTAACTTTCTTTGGAGTGGAAGCGGAGAGATCGCACCAGATGCCAATTCTAGATCTTATCACACCTGTGGTCACTGCAGCAGCAGGTGAATCCACTTTGTCCAAAAGGGATCTATTCCATTCAATTGCAAATGATCTAGATAAGACAGAGAACTGCAGCACGGGGACATAGCCGAGTTGGTCAGGTTGAGTGGTGATGAGTTTGCTATTTGGATGAATAAAGAAAGTCAAAAGTGTGAAAGATAAAAAACAAAAGGAGGAAGTGTGAAAAGTGAATGGGCCAAATTGAGGTGCATATGAAGACGTATGCTTTCTTCCAATTCATTAAATCGGGCTAATATGAATCAGGTGAATTGAGTTCTGCTTTTGGAAACTGGGTTAAGAAGGGGTGCACCGTTCCTGGAGGTACTGCAATACCAGGTCAATGCGTGGAGTGGACAGAGCAAGCTCTTTTTCCATCTCCCTGTTCTAAAAATCCATTTAATATATGGTCCCCAGATAGGGGACGTATCAGATATTAAACTGATAAGAACAGATACTACACTTGATCTTAGCCAAAAGGCCGAGAAGCGATAACCAGAATTGGTTTGGGCCTCGAGTGGCACCCTGGCCTATGCCGGACACATCTTAGGGAGAGAGAGCGAGAGGGAGACAAACCCACGCCTACACAAGACATTTTGTCACCCAAGCCAACCCTTGAAAAGGCTGCTTTGCAGAGCAAAAACAAGAAGAATGGTGCGTTTTGCAGCCGCCGCCCACTGCAATGAATCTGAATAACTCCTCCTTTAGGGCGCAAGCAACTCCCCTCCCCCTTGCAGTCTTTCCAATTCACGATACAAAAAGACGGACAGGACAGGTTGCCTGACTTTCCGTCACTGCCACCCTTTGCCATCCTTACCCGTAGAAAGCCCTTTCATCATCCCCAAACCCTAATCTTTTCCCTTTCCTTCCCAGCCCCCAAACCCTGCCCTCTGTACCTTTCTCACCACCCGCTTCCCTTCTCCTGTCATCCCCCTACCACCCGGGAAAAAAAGAGATTGCCCCCTCCTTCCACTAGCCCACCCTCCCACCCAAAGAACAACTTCTTCTGCGCAGCTTGTTTTCTAGGCAGCAGCGCTATTGTGATGTCATCGGGGGGCATTGTGACAAGCCGCCAGTGTTCCGTCTCTTCATGTTGTGCACAGTTCAAACGGAAAATACATCAACAGGCAGACTACAGAAAAGCTTACTATCAAAGGTTAGAGGGGGGCTTTCTCAGAGGGCTTTTTACAGTTTTTCTATTCCCAATTAGCCGTTTAAGTGTACTTATTGAAAGTAGTAATTCTTTCATAGGCCGCCCTTTCTTAGTATTTGACGTTCCTTATATTGCGGTATGAGGCTTCGCAGTAGGTTGCAAACATTCATCACCCATGACTGTCCCCAATTGAGCTCAGAAGCTCAATGTCTATCATGACCTCTCTTTTAGAATGTCCAAGAGCAAGCAAACTATTCCTCCAGGAGAGGGCGCCAACAGACTACTAAAGAGATCATCATTACTCAAAGAAAACCCCAAAAACCAATGCATGATAGGAATAAACAGGTAACTTTCTTTGGAGTGGAAGCGGAGAGATCGCACCAGATGCCAATTCTAGATCTTATCACACCTGTGGTCACTGCAGCAGCAGGTGAATCCACTTTGTCCAAAAGGGATCTATTCCATTCAATTGCAAATGATCTAGATAAGACAGAGAACTGCAGCACGGGGACATAGCCGAGTTGGTCAGGTTGAGTGGTGATGAGTTTGCTATTTGGATGAATAAAGAAAGTCAAAAGTGTGAAAGATAAAAAACAAAAGGAGGAAGTGTGAAAAGTGAATGGGCCAAATTGAGGTGCATATGAAGACGTATGCTTTCTTCCAATTCATTAAATCGGGCTAATATGAATCAGGTGAATTGAGTTCTGCTTTTGGAAACTGGGTTAAGAAGGGGTGCACCGTTCCTGGAGGTACTGCAATACCAGGTCAATGCGTGGAGTGGACAGAGCAAGCTCTTTTTCCATCTCCCTGTTCTAAAAATCCATTTAATATATGGTCCCCAGATAGGGGACGTATCAGATATTAAACTGATAAGAACAGATACTACACTTGATCTTAGCCAAAAGGCCGAGAAGCGATAACCAGAATTGGTTTGGGCCTCGAGTGGCACCCTGGCCTATGCCGGACACATCTTAGGGAGAGAGAGCGAGAGGGAGACAAACCCACGCCTACACAAGACATTTTGTCACCCAAGCCAACCCTTGAAAAGGCTGCTTTGCAGAGCAAAAACAAGAAGAATGGTGCGTTTTGCAGCCGCCGCCCACTGCAATGAATCTGAATAACTCCTCCTTTAGGGCGCAAGCAACTCCCCTCCCCCTTGCAGTCTTTCCAATTCACGATACAAAAAGACGGACAGGACAGGTTGCCTGACTTTCCGTCACTGCCACCCTTTGCCATCCTTACCCGTAGAAAGCCCTTTCATCATCCCCAAACCCTAATCTTTTCCCTTTCCTTCCCAGCCCCCAAACCCTGCCCTCTGTACCTTTCTCACCACCCGCTTCCCTTCTCCTGTCATCCCCCTACCACCCGGGAAAAAAAGAGATTGCCCCCTCCTTCCACTAGCCCACCCTCCCACCCAAAGAACAACTTCTTCTGCGCAGCTTGTTTTCTAGGCAGCAGCGCTATTGTGATGTCATCGGGGGGCATTGTGACAAGCCGCCAGTGTTCCGTCTCTTCATGTTGTGCACAGTTCAAACGGAAAATACATCAACAGGCAGACTACAGAAAAGCTTACTATCAAAGGTTAGAGGGGGGCTTTCTCAGAGGGCTTTTTACAGTTTTTCTATTCCCAATTAGCCGTTTAAGTGTACTTATTGAAAGTAGTAATTCTTTCATAGGCCGCCCTTTCTTAGTATTTGACGTTCCTTATATTGCGGTATGAGGCTTCGCAGTAGGTTGCAAACATTCATCACCCATGACTGTCCCCAATTGAGCTCAGAAGCTCAATGTCTATCATGACCTCTCTTTTAGAATGTCCAAGAGCAAGCAAACTATTCCTCCAGGAGAGGGCGCCAACAGACTACTAAAGAGATCATCATTACTCAAAGAAAACCCCAAAAACCAATGCATGATAGGAATAAACAGGTAACTTTCTTTGGAGTGGAAGCGGAGAGATCGCACCAGATGCCAATTCTAGATCTTATCACACCTGTGGTCACTGCAGCAGCAGGTGAATCCACTTTGTCCAAAAGGGATCTATTCCATTCAATTGCAAATGATCTAGATAAGACAGAGAACTGCAGCACGGGGACATAGCCGAGTTGGTCAGGTTGAGTGGTGATGAGTTTGCTATTTGGATGAATAAAGAAAGTCAAAAGTGTGAAAGATAAAAAACAAAAGGAGGAAGTGTGAAAAGTGAATGGGCCAAATTGAGGTGCATATGAAGACGTATGCTTTCTTCCAATTCATTAAATCGGGCTAATATGAATCAGGTGAATTGAGTTCTGCTTTTGGAAACTGGGTTAAGAAGGGGTGCACCGTTCCTGGAGGTACTGCAATACCAGGTCAATGCGTGGAGTGGACAGAGCAAGCTCTTTTTCCATCTCCCTGTTCTAAAAATCCATTTAATATATGGTCCCCAGATAGGGGACGTATCAGATATTAAACTGATAAGAACAGATACTACACTTGATCTTAGCCAAAAGGCCGAGAAGCGATAACCAGAATTGGTTTGGGCCTCGAGTGGCACCCTGGCCTATGCCGGACACATCTTAGGGAGAGAGAGCGAGAGGGAGACAAACCCACGCCTACACAAGACATTTTGTCACCCAAGCCAACCCTTGAAAAGGCTGCTTTGCAGAGCAAAAACAAGAAGAATGGTGCGTTTTGCAGCCGCCGCCCACTGCAATGAATCTGAATAACTCCTCCTTTAGGGCGCAAGCAACTCCCCTCCCCCTTGCAGTCTTTCCAATTCACGATACAAAAAGACGGACAGGACAGGTTGCCTGACTTTCCGTCACTGCCACCCTTTGCCATCCTTACCCGTAGAAAGCCCTTTCATCATCCCCAAACCCTAATCTTTTCCCTTTCCTTCCCAGCCCCCAAACCCTGCCCTCTGTACCTTTCTCACCACCCGCTTCCCTTCTCCTGTCATCCCCCTACCACCCGGGAAAAAAAGAGATTGCCCCCTCCTTCCACTAGCCCACCCTCCCACCCAAAGAACAACTTCTTCTGCGCAGCTTGTTTTCTAGGCAGCAGCGCTATTGTGATGTCATCGGGGGGCATTGTGACAAGCCGCCAGTGTTCCGTCTCTTCATGTTGTGCACAGTTCAAACGGAAAATACATCAACAGGCAGACTACAGAAAAGCTTACTATCAAAGGTTAGAGGGGGGCTTTCTCAGAGGGCTTTTTACAGTTTTTCTATTCCCAATTAGCCGTTTAAGTGTACTTATTGAAAGTAGTAATTCTTTCATAGGCCGCCCTTTCTTAGTATTTGACGTTCCTTATATTGCGGTATGAGGCTTCGCAGTAGGTTGCAAACATTCATCACCCATGACTGTCCCCAATTGAGCTCAGAAGCTCAATGTCTATCATGACCTCTCTTTTAGAATGTCCAAGAGCAAGCAAACTATTCCTCCAGGAGAGGGCGCCAACAGACTACTAAAGAGATCATCATTACTCAAAGAAAACCCCAAAAACCAATGCATGATAGGAATAAACAGGTAACTTTCTTTGGAGTGGAAGCGGAGAGATCGCACCAGATGCCAATTCTAGATCTTATCACACCTGTGGTCACTGCAGCAGCAGGTGAATCCACTTTGTCCAAAAGGGATCTATTCCATTCAATTGCAAATGATCTAGATAAGACAGAGAACTGCAGCACGGGGACATAGCCGAGTTGGTCAGGTTGAGTGGTGATGAGTTTGCTATTTGGATGAATAAAGAAAGTCAAAAGTGTGAAAGATAAAAAACAAAAGGAGGAAGTGTGAAAAGTGAATGGGCCAAATTGAGGTGCATATGAAGACGTATGCTTTCTTCCAATTCATTAAATCGGGCTAATATGAATCAGGTGAATTGAGTTCTGCTTTTGGAAACTGGGTTAAGAAGGGGTGCACCGTTCCTGGAGGTACTGCAATACCAGGTCAATGCGTGGAGTGGACAGAGCAAGCTCTTTTTCCATCTCCCTGTTCTAAAAATCCATTTAATATATGGTCCCCAGATAGGGGACGTATCAGATATTAAACTGATAAGAACAGATACTACACTTGATCTTAGCCAAAAGGCCGAGAAGCGATAACCAGAATTGGTTTGGGCCTCGAGTGGCACCCTGGCCTATGCCGGACACATCTTAGGGAGAGAGAGCGAGAGGGAGACAAACCCACGCCTACACAAGACATTTTGTCACCCAAGCCAACCCTTGAAAAGGCTGCTTTGCAGAGCAAAAACAAGAAGAATGGTGCGTTTTGCAGCCGCCGCCCACTGCAATGAATCTGAATAACTCCTCCTTTAGGGCGCAAGCAACTCCCCTCCCCCTTGCAGTCTTTCCAATTCACGATACAAAAAGACGGACAGGACAGGTTGCCTGACTTTCCGTCACTGCCACCCTTTGCCATCCTTACCCGTAGAAAGCCCTTTCATCATCCCCAAACCCTAATCTTTTCCCTTTCCTTCCCAGCCCCCAAACCCTGCCCTCTGTACCTTTCTCACCACCCGCTTCCCTTCTCCTGTCATCCCCCTACCACCCGGGAAAAAAAGAGATTGCCCCCTCCTTCCACTAGCCCACCCTCCCACCCAAAGAACAACTTCTTCTGCGCAGCTTGTTTTCTAGGCAGCAGCGCTATTGTGATGTCATCGGGGGGCATTGTGACAAGCCGCCAGTGTTCCGTCTCTTCATGTTGTGCACAGTTCAAACGGAAAATACATCAACAGGCAGACTACAGAAAAGCTTACTATCAAAGGTTAGAGGGGGGCTTTCTCAGAGGGCTTTTTACAGTTTTTCTATTCCCAATTAGCCGTTTAAGTGTACTTATTGAAAGTAGTAATTCTTTCATAGGCCGCCCTTTCTTAGTATTTGACGTTCCTTATATTGCGGTATGAGGCTTCGCAGTAGGTTGCAAACATTCATCACCCATGACTGTCCCCAATTGAGCTCAGAAGCTCAATGTCTATCATGACCTCTCTTTTAGAATGTCCAAGAGCAAGCAAACTATTCCTCCAGGAGAGGGCGCCAACAGACTACTAAAGAGATCATCATTACTCAAAGAAAACCCCAAAAACCAATGCATGATAGGAATAAACAGGTAACTTTCTTTGGAGTGGAAGCGGAGAGATCGCACCAGATGCCAATTCTAGATCTTATCACACCTGTGGTCACTGCAGCAGCAGGTGAATCCACTTTGTCCAAAAGGGATCTATTCCATTCAATTGCAAATGATCTAGATAAGACAGAGAACTGCAGCACGGGGACATAGCCGAGTTGGTCAGGTTGAGTGGTGATGAGTTTGCTATTTGGATGAATAAAGAAAGTCAAAAGTGTGAAAGATAAAAAACAAAAGGAGGAAGTGTGAAAAGTGAATGGGCCAAATTGAGGTGCATATGAAGACGTATGCTTTCTTCCAATTCATTAAATCGGGCTAATATGAATCAGGTGAATTGAGTTCTGCTTTTGGAAACTGGGTTAAGAAGGGGTGCACCGTTCCTGGAGGTACTGCAATACCAGGTCAATGCGTGGAGTGGACAGAGCAAGCTCTTTTTCCATCTCCCTGTTCTAAAAATCCATTTAATATATGGTCCCCAGATAGGGGACGTATCAGATATTAAACTGATAAGAACAGATACTACACTTGATCTTAGCCAAAAGGCCGAGAAGCGATAACCAGAATTGGTTTGGGCCTCGAGTGGCACCCTGGCCTATGCCGGACACATCTTAGGGAGAGAGAGCGAGAGGGAGACAAACCCACGCCTACACAAGACATTTTGTCACCCAAGCCAACCCTTGAAAAGGCTGCTTTGCAGAGCAAAAACAAGAAGAATGGTGCGTTTTGCAGCCGCCGCCCACTGCAATGAATCTGAATAACTCCTCCTTTAGGGCGCAAGCAACTCCCCTCCCCCTTGCAGTCTTTCCAATTCACGATACAAAAAGACGGACAGGACAGGTTGCCTGACTTTCCGTCACTGCCACCCTTTGCCATCCTTACCCGTAGAAAGCCCTTTCATCATCCCCAAACCCTAATCTTTTCCCTTTCCTTCCCAGCCCCCAAACCCTGCCCTCTGTACCTTTCTCACCACCCGCTTCCCTTCTCCTGTCATCCCCCTACCACCCGGGAAAAAAAGAGATTGCCCCCTCCTTCCACTAGCCCACCCTCCCACCCAAAGAACAACTTCTTCTGCGCAGCTTGTTTTCTAGGCAGCAGCGCTATTGTGATGTCATCGGGGGGCATTGTGACAAGCCGCCAGTGTTCCGTCTCTTCATGTTGTGCACAGTTCAAACGGAAAATACATCAACAGGCAGACTACAGAAAAGCTTACTATCAAAGGTTAGAGGGGGGCTTTCTCAGAGGGCTTTTTACAGTTTTTCTATTCCCAATTAGCCGTTTAAGTGTACTTATTGAAAGTAGTAATTCTTTCATAGGCCGCCCTTTCTTAGTATTTGACGTTCCTTATATTGCGGTATGAGGCTTCGCAGTAGGTTGCAAACATTCATCACCCATGACTGTCCCCAATTGAGCTCAGAAGCTCAATGTCTATCATGACCTCTCTTTTAGAATTTCCAAGAGCAAGCAAACTATTCCTCCAGGAGAGGGCGCCAACAGACTACTAAAGAGATCATCATTACTCAAAGAAAACCCCAAAAACCAATGCATGATAGGAATAAACAGGTAACTTTCTTTGGAGTGGAAGCGGAGAGATCGCACCAGATGCCAATTCTAGATCTTATCACACCTGTGGTCACTGCAGCAGCAGGTGAATCCACTTTGTCCAAAAGGGATCTATTCCATTCAATTGCAAATGATCTAGATAAGACAGAGAACTTCAGCACGGGGACATAGCCGAGTTGGTCAGGTTGAGTGGTGATGAGTTTGCTATTTGGATGAATAAAGAAAGTCAAAAGTGTGAAAGATAAAAAACAAAAGGAGGAAGTGTGAAAAGTGAATGGGCCAAATTGAGGTGCATATGAAGACGTATGCTTTCTTCCAATTCATTAAATCGGGCTAATATGAATCAGGTGAATTGAGTTCTGCTTTTGGAAACTGGGTTAAGAAGGGGTGCACCGTTCCTGGAGGTACTGCAATACCAGGTCAATGCGTGGAGTGGACAGAGCAAGCTCTTTTTCCATCTCCCTGTTCTAAAAATCCATTTAATATATGGTCCCCAGATAGGGGACGTATCAGATATTAAACTGATAAGAACAGATACTACACTTGATCTTAGCCAAAAGGCCGAGAAGCGATAACCAGAATTGGTTTGGGCCTCGAGTGGCACCCTGGCCTATGCCGGACACATCTTAGGGAGAGAGAGCGAGAGGGAGACAAACCCACGCCTACACAAGACATTTTGTCACCCAAGCCAACCCTTGAAAAGGCTGCTTTGCAGAGCAAAAACAAGAAGAATGGTGCGTTTTGCAGCCGCCGCCCACTGCAATGAATCTGAATAACTCCTCCTTTAGGGCGCAAGCAACTCCCCTCCCCCTTGCAGTCTTTCCAATTCACGATACAAAAAGACGGACAGGACAGGTTGCCTGACTTTCCGTCACTGCCACCCTTTGCCATCCTTACCCGTAGAAAGCCCTTTCATCATCCCCAAACCCTAATCTTTTCCCTTTCCTTCCCAGCCCCCAAACCCTGCCCTCTGTACCTTTCTCACCACCCGCTTCCCTTCTCCTGTCATCCCCCTACCACCCGGGAAAAAAAGAGATTGCCCCCTCCTTCCACTAGCCCACCCTCCCACCCAAAGAACAACTTCTTCTGCGCAGCTTGTTTTCTAGGCAGCAGCGCTATTGTGATGTCATCGGGGGGCATTGTGACAAGCCGCCAGTGTTCCGTCTCTTCATGTTGTGCACAGTTCAAACGGAAAATACATCAACAGGCAGACTACAGAAAAGCTTACTATCAAAGGTTAGAGGGGGGCTTTCTCAGAGGGCTTTTTACAGTTTTTCTATTCCCAATTAGCCGTTTAAGTGTACTTATTGAAAGTAGTAATTCTTTCATAGGCCGCCCTTTCTTAGTATTTGACGTTCCTTATATTGCGGTATGAGGCTTCGCAGTAGGTTGCAAACATTCATCACCCATGACTGTCCCCAATTGAGCTCAGAAGCTCAATGTCTATCATGACCTCTCTTTTAGAATGTCCAAGAGCAAGCAAACTATTCCTCCAGGAGAGGGCGCCAACAAACTACTAAAGAGATCATCATTACTCAAAGAAAACCCCAAAAACCAATGCATGATAGGAATAAACAGGTAACTTTCTTTGGAGTGGAAGCGGAGAGATCGCACCAGATGCCAATTCTAGATCTTATCACACCTGTGGTCACTGCAGCAGCAGGTGAATCCACTTTGTCCAAAAGGGATCTATTCCATTCAATTGCAAATGATCTAGATAAGACAGAGAACTGCAGCACGGGGACATAGCCGAGTTGGTCAGGTTGAGTGGTGATGAGTTTGCTATTTGGATGAATAAAGAAAGTCAAAAGTGTGAAAGATAAAAAACAAAAGGAGGAAGTGTGAAAAGTGAATGGGCCAAATTGAGGTGCATATGAAGACGTATGCTTTCTTCCAATTCATTAAATCGGGCTAATATGAATCAGGTGAATTGAGTTCTGCTTTTGGAAACTGGGTTAAGAAGGGGTGCACCGTTCCTGGAGGTACTGCAATACCAGGTCAATGCGTGGAGTGGACAGAGCAAGCTCTTTTTCCATCTCCCTGTTCTAAAAATCCATTTAATATATGGTCCCCAGATAGGGGACGTATCAGATATTAAACTGATAAGAACAGATACTACACTTGATCTTAGCCAAAAGGCCGAGAAGCGATAACCAGAATTGGTTTGGGCCTCGAGTGGCACCCTGGCCTATGCCGGACACATCTTAGGGAGAGAGAGCGAGAGGGAGACAAACCCACGCCTACACAAGACATTTTGTCACCCAAGCCAACCCTTGAAAAGGCTGCTTTGCAGAGCAAAAACAAGAAGAATGGTGCGTTTTGCAGCCGCCGCCCACTGCAATGAATCTGAATAACTCCTCCTTTAGGGCGCAAGCAACTCCCCTCCCCCTTGCAGTCTTTCCAATTCACGATACAAAAAGACGGACAGGACAGGTTGCCTGACTTTCCGTCACTGCCACCCTTTGCCATCCTTACCCGTAGAAAGCCCTTTCATCATCCCCAAACCCTAATCTTTTCCCTTTCCTTCCCAGCCCCCAAACCCTGCCCTCTGTACCTTTCTCACCACCCGCTTCCCTTCTCCTGTCATCCCCCTACCACCCGGGAAAAAAAGAGATTGCCCCCTCCTTCCACTAGCCCACCCTCCCACCCAAAGAACAACTTCTTCTGCGCAGCTTGTTTTCTAGGCAGCAGCGCTATTGTGATGTCATCGGGGGGCATTGTGACAAGCCGCCAGTGTTCCGTCTCTTCATGTTGTGCACAGTTCAAACGGAAAATACATCAACAGGCAGACTACAGAAAAGCTTACTATCAAAGGTTAGAGGGGGGCTTTCTCAGAGGGCTTTTTACAGTTTTTCTATTCCCAATTAGCCGTTTAAGTGTACTTATTGAAAGTAGTAATTCTTTCATAGGCCGCCCTTTCTTAGTATTTGACGATCCTTATATTGCGGTATGAGGCTTCGCAGTAGGTTGCAAACATTCATCACCCATGACTGTCCCCAATTGAGCTCAGAAGCTCAATGTCTATCATGACCTCTCTTTTAGAATGTCCAAGAGCAAGCAAACTATTCCTCCAGGAGAGGGCGCCAACAGACTACTAAAGAGATCATCATTACTCAAAGAAAACCCCAAAAACCAATGCATGATAGGAATAAACAGGTAACTTTCTTTGGAGTGGAAGCGGAGAGATCGCACCAGATGCCAATTCTAGATCTTATCACACCTGTGGTCACTGCAGCAGCAGGTGAATCCACTTTGTCCAAAAGGGATCTATTCCATTCAATTGCAAATGATCTAGATAAGACAGAGAACTGCAGCACGGGGACATAGCCGAGTTGGTCAGGTTGAGTGGTGATGAGTTTGCTATTTGGATGAATAAAGAAAGTCAAAAGTGTGAAAGATAAAAAACAAAAGGAGGAAGTGTGAAAAGTGAATGGGCCAAATTGAGGTGCATATGAAGACGTATGCTTTCTTCCAATTCATTAAATCGGGCTAATATGAATCAGGTGAATTGAGTTCTGCTTTTGGAAACTGGGTTAAGAAGGGGTGCACCGTTCCTGGAGGTACTGCAATACCAGGTCAATGCGTGGAGTGGACAGAGCAAGCTCTTTTTCCATCTCCCTGTTCTAAAAATCCATTTAATATATGGTCCCCAGATAGGGGACGTATCAGATATTAAACTGATAAGAACAGATACTACACTTGATCTTAGCCAAAAGGCCGAGAAGCGATAACCAGAATTGGTTTGGGCCTCGAGTGGCACCCTGGCCTATGCCGGACACATCTTAGGGAGAGAGAGCGAGAGGGAGACAAACCCACGCCTACACAAGACATTTTGTCACCCAAGCCAACCCTTGAAAAGGCTGCTTTGCAGAGCAAAAACAAGAAGAATGGTGCGTTTTGCAGCCGCCGCCCACTGCAATGAATCTGAATAACTCCTCCTTTAGGGCGCAAGCAACTCCCCTCCCCCTTGCAGTCTTTCCAATTCACGATACAAAAAGACGGACAGGACAGGTTGCCTGACTTTCCGTCACTGCCACCCTTTGCCATCCTTACCCGTAGAAAGCCCTTTCATCATCCCCAAACCCTAATCTTTTCCCTTTCCTTCCCAGCCCCCAAACCCTGCCCTCTGTACCTTTCTCACCACCCGCTTCCCTTCTCCTGTCATCCCCCTACCACCCGGGAAAAAAAGAGATTGCCCCCTCCTTCCACTAGCCCACCCTCCCACCCAAAGAACAACTTCTTCTGCGCAGCTTGTTTTCTAGGCAGCAGCGCTATTGTGATGTCATCGGGGGGCATTGTGACAAGCCGCCAGTGTTCCGTCTCTTCATGTTGTGCACAGTTCAAACGGAAAATACATCAACAGGCAGACTACAGAAAAGCTTACTATCAAAGGTTAGAGGGGGGCTTTCTCAGAGGGCTTTTTACAGTTTTTCTATTCCCAATTAGCCGTTTAAGTGTACTTATTGAAAGTAGTAATTCTTTCATAGGCCGCCCTTTCTTAGTATTTGACGTTCCTTATATTGCGGTATGAGGCTTCGCAGTAGGTTGCAAACATTCATCACCCATGACTGTCCCCAATTGAGCTCAGAAGCTCAATGTCTATCATGACCTCTCTTTTAGAATGTCCAAGAGCAAGCAAACTATTCCTCCAGGAGAGGGCGCCAACAGACTACTAAAGAGATCATCATTACTCAAAGAAAACCCCAAAAACCAATGCATGATAGGAATAAACAGGTAACTTTCTTTGGAGTGGAAGCGGAGAGATCGCACCAGATGCCAATTCTAGATCTTATCACACCTGTGGTCACTGCAGCAGCAGGTGAATCCACTTTGTCCAAAAGGGATCTATTCCATTCAATTGCAAATGATCTAGATAAGACAGAGAACTGCAGCACGGGGACATAGCCGAGTTGGTCAGGTTGAGTGGTGATGAGTTTGCTATTTGGATGAATAAAGAAAGTCAAAAGTGTGAAAGATAAAAAACAAAAGGAGGAAGTGTGAAAAGTGAATGGGCCAAATTGAGGTGCATATGAAGACGTATGCTTTCTTCCAATTCATTAAATCGGGCTAATATGAATCAGGTGAATTGAGTTCTGCTTTTGGAAACTGGGTTAAGAAGGGGTGCACCGTTCCTGGAGGTACTGCAATACCAGGTCAATGCGTGGAGTGGACAGAGCAAGCTCTTTTTCCATCTCCCTGTTCTAAAAATCCATTTAATATATGGTCCCCAGATAGGGGACGTATCAGATATTAAACTGATAAGAACAGATTTTTGATTTAATGAAGCTTTCCAAAGCACCGCAAAAAATGCATGACCGAAGTCACACCAAAAACAGTGCAAAGGCTAGGATTCGTGTGGACCCCTCCGTGAGGAGAGGGTCCCCAAAAATCAACCCCGTCCCTCCGAGCCAGAAGGCCACAGCAAGGGTCAGGGATCTTCGGTGCTCCCCCAAGCCGAAGCCTGGTTGAGCCTTGTCGTTGCTCCCAGCGTCCACCCAGGCATCTTACCCAAGTGGAGTAGAGAGCTACTAGTTGTTGGTTTCGCAGCCGAAACTGCCCGGACCGTCAACCGGTGTTGGTTTCTCAGCCCAAGGCTAACCGGACCTCCAACCGGGTGTTGGTTTCTCAGCCGAAGCTGACCCGGACCTCCAACCGGGTGTTGGTTTCTCAGCCGAAGCTGACCCAGACCTCCAACCGGGTGTTGGTTTCTCAGCCGAAGCTGACCCGGACCTCCAACCGGGTGTTGGTTTCTCAGCCCAAAGCTGAACGGACCTCCGACCATGATTATAAAAATTTCCCTTCCTAGCCAGAAGGCCGGGATAGAGCAATATGCTCAGAAAGTATGAAAGGGCAAGGTACGGTGTGCTACAGAGCCCAAGGCTCGCCGGGGTCCCAAGCCAGCAAGCTCAGACTCACTCCAGGGTCGTCAGTCCTGGGGCACATTGCACCATAGCCCCCACACTTACTCAGTCTAATAGCCTCGATCCTGGTAGGGCCATGTTTTCCTCTAGATGAATATACTATACATCAAGAGTACTAGCAAGCGCAACCTTCCAGTGTGCATTGCATCTGCCGAGCCTCACAGATACTACACTTGATCTTAGCCAAAAGGCCGAGAAGCGATAACCAGAATTGGTTTGGGCCTCGAGTGGCACCCTGGCCTATGCCGGACACATCTTAGGGAGAGAGAGCGAGAGGGAGACAAACCCACGCCTACACAAGACATTTTGTCACCCAAGCCAACCCTTGAAAAGGCTGCTTTGCAGAGCAAAAACAAGAAGAATGGTGCGTTTTGCAGCCGCCGCCCACTGCAATGAATCTGAATAACTCCTCCTTTAGGGCGCAAGCAACTCCCCTCCCCCTTGCAGTCTTTCCAATTCACGATACAAAAAGACGGACAGGACAGGTTGCCTGACTTTCCGTCACTGCCACCCTTTGCCATCCTTACCCGTAGAAAGCCCTTTCATCATCCCCAAACCCTAATCTTTTCCCTTTCCTTCCCAGCCCCCAAACCCTGCCCTCTGTACCTTTCTCACCACCCGCTTCCCTTCTCCTGTCATCCCCCTACCACCCGGGAAAAAAAGAGATTGCCCCCTCCTTCCACTAGCCCACCCTCCCACCCAAAGAACAACTTCTTCTGCGCAGCTTGTTTTCTAGGCAGCAGCGCTATTGTGATGTCATCGGGGGGCATTGTGACAAGCCGCCAGTGTTCCGTCTCTTCATGTTGTGCACAGTTCAAACGGAAAATACATCAACAGGCAGACTACAGAAAAGCTTACTATCAAAGGTTAGAGGGGGGCTTTCTCAGAGGGCTTTTTACAGTTTTTCTATTCCCAATTAGCCGTTTAAGTGTACTTATTGAAAGTAGTAATTCTTTCATAGGCCGCCCTTTCTTAGTATTTGACGTTCCTTATATTGCGGTATGAGGCTTCGCAGTAGGTTGCAAACATTCATCACCCATGACTGTCCCCAATTGAGCTCAGAAGCTCAATGTCTATCATGACCTCTCTTTTAGAATGTCCAAGAGCAAGCAAACTATTCCTCCAGGAGAGGGCGCCAACAGACTACTAAAGAGATCATCATTACTCAAAGAAAACCCCAAAAACCAATGCATGATAGGAATAAACAGGTAACTTTCTTTGGAGTGGAAGCGGAGAGATCGCACCAGATGCCAATTCTAGATCTTATCACACCTGTGGTCACTGCAGCAGCAGGTGAATCCACTTTGTCCAAAAGGGATCTATTCCATTCAATTGCAAATGATCTAGATAAGACAGAGAACTGCAGCACGGGGACATAGCCGAGTTGGTCAGGTTGAGTGGTGATGAGTTTGCTATTTGGATGAATAAAGAAAGTCAAAAGTGTGAAAGATAAAAAACAAAAGGAGGAAGTGTGAAAAGTGAATGGGCCAAATTGAGGTGCATATGAAGACGTATGCTTTCTTCCAATTCATTAAATCGGGCTAATATGAATCAGGTGAATTGAGTTCTGCTTTTGGAAACTGGGTTAAGAAGGGGTGCACCGTTCCTGGAGGTACTGCAATACCAGGTCAATGCGTGGAGTGGACAGAGCAAGCTCTTTTTCCATCTCCCTGTTCTAAAAATCCATTTAATATATGGTCCCCAGATAGGGGACGTATCAGATATTAAACTGATAAGAACAGATACTACACTTGATCTTAGCCAAAAGGCCGAGAAGCGATAACCAGAATTGGTTTGGGCCTCGAGTGGCACCCTGGCCTATGCCGGACACATCTTAGGGAGAGAGAGCGAGAGGGAGACAAACCCACGCCTACACAAGACATTTTGTCACCCAAGCCAACCCTTGAAAAGGCTGCTTTGCAGAGCAAAAACAAGAAGAATGGTGCGTTTTGCAGCCGCCGCCCACTGCAATGAATCTGAATAACTCCTCCTTTAGGGCGCAAGCAACTCCCCTCCCCCTTGCAGTCTTTCCAATTCACGATACAAAAAGACGGACAGGACAGGTTGCCTGACTTTCCGTCACTGCCACCCTTTGCCATCCTTACCCGTAGAAAGCCCTTTCATCATCCCCAAACCCTAATCTTTTCCCTTTCCTTCCCAGCCCCCAAACCCTGCCCTCTGTACCTTTCTCACCACCCGCTTCCCTTCTCCTGTCATCCCCCTACCACCCGGGAAAAAAAGAGATTGCCCCCTCCTTCCACTAGCCCACCCTCCCACCCAAAGAACAACTTCTTCTGCGCAGCTTGTTTTCTAGGCAGCAGCGCTATTGTGATGTCATCGGGGGGCATTGTGACAAGCCGCCAGTGTTCCGTCTCTTCATGTTGTGCACAGTTCAAACGGAAAATACATCAACAGGCAGACTACAGAAAAGCTTACTATCAAAGGTTAGAGGGGGGCTTTCTCAGAGGGCTTTTTACAGTTTTTCTATTCCCAATTATCCGTTTAAGTGTACTTATTGAAAGTAGTAATTCTTTCATAGGCCGCCCTTTCTTAGTATTTGACGTTCCTTATATTGCGGTATGAGGCTTCGCAGTAGGTTGCAAACATTCATCACCCATGACTGTCCCCAATTGAGCTCAGAAGCTCAATGTCTATCATGACCTCTCTTTTAGAATGTCCAAGAGCAAGCAAACTATTCCTCCAGGAGAGGGCGCCAACAGACTACTAAAGAGATCATCATTACTCAAAGAAAACCCCAAAAACCAATGCATGATAGGAATAAACAGGTAACTTTCTTTGGAGTGGAAGCGGAGAGATCGCACCAGATGCCAATTCTAGATCTTATCACACCTGTGGTCACTGCAGCAGCAGGTGAATCCACTTTGTCCAAAAGGGATCTATTCCATTCAATTGCAAATGATCTAGATAAGACAGAGAACTGCAGCACGGGGACATAGCCGAGTTGGTCAGGTTGAGTGGTGATGAGTTTGCTATTTGGATGAATAAAGAAAGTCAAAAGTGTGAAAGATAAAAAACAAAAGGAGGAAGTGTGAAAAGTGAATGGGCCAAATTGAGGTGCATATGAAGACGTATGCTTTCTTCCAATTCATTAAATCGGGCTAATATGAATCAGGTGAATTGAGTTCTGCTTTTGGAAACTGGGTTAAGAAGGGGTGCACCGTTCCTGGAGGTACTGCAATACCAGGTCAATGCGTGGAGTGGACAGAGCAAGCTCTTTTTCCATCTCCCTGTTCTAAAAATCCATTTAATATATGGTCCCCAGATAGGGGACGTATCAGATATTAAACTGATAAGAACAGATACTACACTTGATCTTAGCCAAAAGGCCGAGAAGCGATAACCAGAATTGGTTTGGGCCTCGAGTGGCACCCTGGCCTATGCCGGACACATCTTAGGGAGAGAGAGCGAGAGGGAGACAAACCCACGCCTACACAAGACATTTTGTCACCCAAGCCAACCCTTGAAAAGGCTGCTTTGCAGAGCAAAAACAAGAAGAATGGTGCGTTTTGCAGCCGCCGCCCACTGCAATGAATCTGAATAACTCCTCCTTTAGGGCGCAAGCAACTCCCCTCCCCCTTGCAGTCTTTCCAATTCACGATACAAAAAGACGGACAGGACAGGTTGCCTGACTTTCCGTCACTGCCACCCTTTGCCATCCTTACCCGTAGAAAGCCCTTTCATCATCCCCAAACCCTAATCTTTTCCCTTTCCTTCCCAGCCCCCAAACCCTGCCCTCTGTACCTTTCTCACCACCCGCTTCCCTTCTCCTGTCATCCCCCTACCACCCGGGAAAAAAAGAGATTGCCCCCTCCTTCCACTAGCCCACCCTCCCACCCAAAGAACAACTTCTTCTGCGCAGCTTGTTTTCTAGGCAGCAGCGCTATTGTGATGTCATCGGGGGGCATTGTGACAAGCCGCCAGTGTTCCGTCTCTTCATGTTGTGCACAGTTCAAACGGAAAATACATCAACAGGCAGACTACAGAAAAGCTTACTATCAAAGGTTAGAGGGGGGCTTTCTCAGAGGGCTTTTTACAGTTTTTCTATTCCCAATTATCCGTTTAAGTGTACTTATTGAAAGTAGTAATTCTTTCATAGGCCGCCCTTTCTTAGTATTTGACGTTCCTTATATTGCGGTATGAGGCTTCGCAGTAGGTTGCAAACATTCATCACCCATGACTGTCCCCAATTGAGCTCAGAAGCTCAATGTCTATCATGACCTCTCTTTTAGAATGTCCAAGAGCAAGCAAACTATTCCTCCAGGAGAGGGCGCCAACAGACTACTAAAGAGATCATCATTACTCAAAGAAAACCCCAAAAACCAATGCATGATAGGAATAAACAGGTAACTTTCTTTGGAGTGGAAGCGGAGAGATCGCACCAGATGCCAATTCTAGATCTTATCACACCTGTGGTCACTGCAGCAGCAGGTGAATCCACTTTGTCCAAAAGGGATCTATTCCATTCAATTGCAAATGATCTAGATAAGACAGAGAACTGCAGCACGGGGACATAGCCGAGTTGGTCAGGTTGAGTGGTGATGAGTTTGCTATTTGGATGAATAAAGAAAGTCAAAAGTGTGAAAGATAAAAAACAAAAGGAGGAAGTGTGAAAAGTGAATGGGCCAAATTGAGGTGCATATGAAGACGTATGCTTTCTTCCAATTCATTAAATCGGGCTAATATGAATCAGGTGAATTGAGTTCTGCTTTTGGAAACTGGGTTAAGAAGGGGTGCACCGTTCCTGGAGGTACTGCAATACCAGGTCAATGCGTGGAGTGGACAGAGCAAGCTCTTTTTCCATCTCCCTGTTCTAAAAATCCATTTAATATATGGTCCCCAGATAGGGGACGTATCAGATATTAAACTGATAAGAACAGATACTACACTTGATCTTAGCCAAAAGGCCGAGAAGCGATAACCAGAATTGGTTTGGGCCTCGAGTGGCACCCTGGCCTATGCCGGACACATCTTAGGGAGAGAGAGCGAGAGGGAGACAAACCCACGCCTACACAAGACATTTTGTCACCCAAGCCAACCCTTGAAAAGGCTGCTTTGCAGAGCAAAAACAAGAAGAATGGTGCGTTTTGCAGCCGCCGCCCACTGCAATGAATCTGAATAACTCCTCCTTTAGGGCGCAAGCAACTCCCCTCCCCCTTGCAGTCTTTCCAATTCACGATACAAAAAGACGGACAGGACAGGTTGCCTGACTTTCCGTCACTGCCACCCTTTGCCATCCTTACCCGTAGAAAGCCCTTTCATCATCCCCAAACCCTAATCTTTTCCCTTTCCTTCCCAGCCCCCAAACCCTGCCCTCTGTACCTTTCTCACCACCCGCTTCCCTTCTCCTGTCATCCCCCTACCACCCGGGAAAAAAAGAGATTGCCCCCTCCTTCCACTAGCCCACCCTCCCACCCAAAGAACAACTTCTTCTGCGCAGCTTGTTTTCTAGGCAGCAGCGCTATTGTGATGTCATCGGGGGGCATTGTGACAAGCCGCCAGTGTTCCGTCTCTTCATGTTGTGCACAGTTCAAACGGAAAATACATCAACAGGCAGACTACAGAAAAGCTTACTATCAAAGGTTAGAGGGGGGCTTTCTCAGAGGGCTTTTTACAGTTTTTCTATTCCCAATTAGCCGTTTAAGTGTACTTATTGAAAGTAGTAATTCTTTCATAGGCCGCCCTTTCTTAGTATTTGACGTTCCTTATATTGCGGTATGAGGCTTCGCAGTAGGTTGCAAACATTCATCACCCATGACTGTCCCCAATTGAGCTCAGAAGCTCAATGTCTATCATGACCTCTCTTTTAGAATGTCCAAGAGCAAGCAAACTATTCCTCCAGGAGAGGGCGCCAACAGACTACTAAAGAGATCATCATTACTCAAAGAAAACCCCAAAAACCAATGCATGATAGGAATAAACAGGTAACTTTCTTTGGAGTGGAAGCGGAGAGATCGCACCAGATGCCAATTCTAGATCTTATCACACCTGTGGTCACTGCAGCAGCAGGTGAATCCACTTTGTCCAAAAGGGATCTATTCCATTCAATTGCAAATGATCTAGATAAGACAGAGAACTGCAGCACGGGGACATAGCCGAGTTGGTCAGGTTGAGTGGTGATGAGTTTGCTATTTGGATGAATAAAGAAAGTCAAAAGTGTGAAAGATAAAAAACAAAAGGAGGAAGTGTGAAAAGTGAATGGGCCAAATTGAGGTGCATATGAAGACGTATGCTTTCTTCCAATTCATTAAATCGGGCTAATATGAATCAGGTGAATTGAGTTCTGCTTTTGGAAACTGGGTTAAGAAGGGGTGCACCGTTCCTGGAGGTACTGCAATACCAGGTCAATGCGTGGAGTGGACAGAGCAAGCTCTTTTTCCATCTCCCTGTTCTAAAAATCCATTTAATATATGGTCCCCAGATAGGGGACGTATCAGATATTAAACTGATAAGAACAGATACTACACTTGATCTTAGCCAAAAGGCCGAGAAGCGATAACCAGAATTGGTTTGGGCCTCGAGTGGCACCCTGGCCTATGCCGGACACATCTTAGGGAGAGAGAGCGAGAGGGAGACAAACCCACGCCTACACAAGACATTTTGTCACCCAAGCCAACCCTTGAAAAGGCTGCTTTGCAGAGCAAAAACAAGAAGAATGGTGCGTTTTGCAGCCGCCGCCCACTGCAATGAATCTGAATAACTCCTCCTTTAGGGCGCAAGCAACTCCCCTCCCCCTTGCAGTCTTTCCAATTCACGATACAAAAAGACGGACAGGACAGGTTGCCTGACTTTCCGTCACTGCCACCCTTTGCCATCCTTACCCGTAGAAAGCCCTTTCATCATCCCCAAACCCTAATCTTTTCCCTTTCCTTCCCAGCCCCCAAACCCTGCCCTCTGTACCTTTCTCACCACCCGCTTCCCTTCTCCTGTCATCCCCCTACCACCCGGGAAAAAAAGAGATTGCCCCCTCCTTCCACTAGCCCACCCTCCCACCCAAAGAACAACTTCTTCTGCGCAGCTTGTTTTCTAGGCAGCAGCGCTATTGTGATGTCATCGGGGGGCATTGTGACAAGCCGCCAGTGTTCCGTCTCTTCATGTTGTGCACAGTTCAAACGGAAAATACATCAACAGGCAGACTACAGAAAAGCTTACTATCAAAGGTTAGAGGGGGGCTTTCTCAGAGGGCTTTTTACAGTTTTTCTATTCCCAATTAGCCGTTTAAGTGTACTTATTGAAAGTAGTAATTCTTTCATAGGCCGCCCTTTCTTAGTATTTGACGTTCCTTATATTGCGGTATGAGGCTTCGCAGTAGGTTGCAAACATTCATCACCCATGACTGTCCCCAATTGAGCTCAGAAGCTCAATGTCTATCATGACCTCTCTTTTAGAATGTCCAAGAGCAAGCAAACTATTCCTCCAGGAGAGGGCGCCAACAGACTACTAAAGAGATCATCATTACTCAAAGAAAACCCCAAAAACCAATGCATGATAGGAATAAACAGGTAACTTTCTTTGGAGTGGAAGCGGAGAGATCGCACCAGATGCCAATTCTAGATCTTATCACACCTGTGGTCACTGCAGCAGCAGGTGAATCCACTTTGTCCAAAAGGGATCTATTCCATTCAATTGCAAATGATCTAGATAAGACAGAGAACTGCAGCACGGGGACATAGCCGAGTTGGTCAGGTTGAGTGGTGATGAGTTTGCTATTTGGATGAATAAAGAAAGTCAAAAGTGTGAAAGATAAAAAACAAAAGGAGGAAGTGTGAAAAGTGAATGGGCCAAATTGAGGTGCATATGAAGACGTATGCTTTCTTCCAATTCATTAAATCGGGCTAATATGAATCAGGTGAATTGAGTTCTGCTTTTGGAAACTGGGTTAAGAAGGGGTGCACCGTTCCTGGAGGTACTGCAATACCAGGTCAATGCGTGGAGTGGACAGAGCAAGCTCTTTTTCCATCTCCCTGTTCTAAAAATCCATTTAATATATGGTCCCCAGATAGGGGACGTATCAGATATTAAACTGATAAGAACAGATACTACACTTGATCTTAGCCAAAAGGCCGAGAAGCGATAACCAGAATTGGTTTGGGCCTCGAGTGGCACCCTGGCCTATGCCGGACACATCTTAGGGAGAGAGAGCGAGAGGGAGACAAACCCACGCCTACACAAGACATTTTGTCACCCAAGCCAACCCTTGAAAAGGCTGCTTTGCAGAGCAAAAACAAGAAGAATGGTGCGTTTTGCAGCCGCCGCCCACTGCAATGAATCTGAATAACTCCTCCTTTAGGGCGCAAGCAACTCCCCTCCCCCTTGCAGTCTTTCCAATTCACGATACAAAAAGACGGACAGGACAGGTTGCCTGACTTTCCGTCACTGCCACCCTTTGCCATCCTTACCCGTAGAAAGCCCTTTCATCATCCCCAAACCCTAATCTTTTCCCTTTCCTTCCCAGCCCCCAAACCCTGCCCTCTGTACCTTTCTCACCACCCGCTTCCCTTCTCCTGTCATCCCCCTACCACCCGGGAAAAAAAGAGATTGCCCCCTCCTTCCACTAGCCCACCCTCCCACCCAAAGAACAACTTCTTCTGCGCAGCTTGTTTTCTAGGCAGCAGCGCTATTGTGATGTCATCGGGGGGCATTGTGACAAGCCGCCAGTGTTCCGTCTCTTCATGTTGTGCACAGTTCAAACGGAAAATACATCAACAGGCAGACTACAGAAAAGCTTACTATCAAAGGTTAGAGGGGGGCTTTCTCAGAGGGCTTTTTACAGTTTTTCTATTCCCAATTAGCCGTTTAAGTGTACTTATTGAAAGTAGTAATTCTTTCATAGGCCGCCCTTTCTTAGTATTTGACGTTCCTTATATTGCGGTATGAGGCTTCGCAGTAGGTTGCAAACATTCATCACCCATGACTGTCCCCAATTGAGCTCAGAAGCTCAATGTCTATCATGACCTCTCTTTTAGAATGTCCAAGAGCAAGCAAACTATTCCTCCAGGAGAGGGCGCCAACAGACTACTAAAGAGATCATCATTACTCAAAGAAAACCCCAAAAACCAATGCATGATAGGAATAAACAGGTAACTTTCTTTGGAGTGGAAGCGGAGAGATCGCACCAGATGCCAATTCTAGATCTTATCACACCTGTGGTCACTGCAGCAGCAGGTGAATCCACTTTGTCCAAAAGGGATCTATTCCATTCAATTGCAAATGATCTAGATAAGACAGAGAACTGCAGCACGGGGACATAGCCGAGTTGGTCAGGTTGAGTGGTGATGAGTTTGCTATTTGGATGAATAAAGAAAGTCAAAAGTGTGAAAGATAAAAAACAAAAGGAGGAAGTGTGAAAAGTGAATGGGCCAAATTGAGGTGCATATGAAGACGTATGCTTTCTTCCAATTCATTAAATCGGGCTAATATGAATCAGGTGAATTGAGTTCTGCTTTTGGAAACTGGGTTAAGAAGGGGTGCACCGTTCCTGGAGGTACTGCAATACCAGGTCAATGCGTGGAGTGGACAGAGCAAGCTCTTTTTCCATCTCCCTGTTCTAAAAATCCATTTAATATATGGTCCCCAGATAGGGGACGTATCAGATATTAAACTGATAAGAACAGATACTACACTTGATCTTAGCCAAAAGGCCGAGAAGCGATAACCAGAATTGGTTTGGGCCTCGAGTGGCACCCTGGCCTATGCCGGACACATCTTAGGGAGAGAGAGCGAGAGGGAGACAAACCCACGCCTACACAAGACATTTTGTCACCCAAGCCAACCCTTGAAAAGGCTGCTTTGCAGAGCAAAAACAAGAAGAATGGTGCGTTTTGCAGCCGCCGCCCACTGCAATGAATCTGAATAACTCCTCCTTTAGGGCGCAAGCAACTCCCCTCCCCCTTGCAGTCTTTCCAATTCACGATACAAAAAGACGGACAGGACAGGTTGCCTGACTTTCCGTCACTGCCACCCTTTGCCATCCTTACCCGTAGAAAGCCCTTTCATCATCCCCAAACCCTAATCTTTTCCCTTTCCTTCCCAGCCCCCAAACCCTGCCCTCTGTACCTTTCTCACCACCCGCTTCCCTTCTCCTGTCATCCCCCTACCACCCGGGAAAAAAAGAGATTGCCCCCTCCTTCCACTAGCCCACCCTCCCACCCAAAGAACAACTTCTTCTGCGCAGCTTGTTTTCTAGGCAGCAGCGCTATTGTGATGTCATCGGGGGGCATTGTGACAAGCCGCCAGTGTTCCGTCTCTTCATGTTGTGCACAGTTCAAACGGAAAATACATCAACAGGCAGACTACAGAAAAGCTTACTATCAAAGGTTAGAGGGGGGCTTTCTCAGAGGGCTTTTTACAGTTTTTCTATTCCCAATTAGCCGTTTAAGTGTACTTATTGAAAGTAGTAATTCTTTCATAGGCCGCCCTTTCTTAGTATTTGACGTTCCTTATATTGCGGTATGAGGCTTCGCAGTAGGTTGCAAACATTCATCACCCATGACTGTCCCCAATTGAGCTCAGAAGCTCAATGTCTATCATGACCTCTCTTTTAGAATGTCCAAGAGCAAGCAAACTATTCCTCCAGGAGAGGGCGCCAACAGACTACTAAAGAGATCATCATTACTCAAAGAAAACCCCAAAAACCAATGCATGATAGGAATAAACAGGTAACTTTCTTTGGAGTGGAAGCGGAGAGATCGCACCAGATGCCAATTCTAGATCTTATCACACCTGTGGTCACTGCAGCAGCAGGTGAATCCACTTTGTCCAAAAGGGATCTATTCCATTCAATTGCAAATGATCTAGATAAGACAGAGAACTGCAGCACGGGGACATAGCCGAGTTGGTCAGGTTGAGTGGTGATGAGTTTGCTATTTGGATGAATAAAGAAAGTCAAAAGTGTGAAAGATAAAAAACAAAAGGAGGAAGTGTGAAAAGTGAATGGGCCAAATTGAGGTGCATATGAAGACGTATGCTTTCTTCCAATTCATTAAATCGGGCTAATATGAATCAGGTGAATTGAGTTCTGCTTTTGGAAACTGGGTTAAGAAGGGGTGCACCGTTCCTGGAGGTACTGCAATACCAGGTCAATGCGTGGAGTGGACAGAGCAAGCTCTTTTTCCATCTCCCTGTTCTAAAAATCCATTTAATATATGGTCCCCAGATAGGGGACGTATCAGATATTAAACTGATAAGAACAGATACTACACTTGATCTTAGCCAAAAGGCCGAGAAGCGATAACCAGAATTGGTTTGGGCCTCGAGTGGCACCCTGGCCTATGCCGGACACATCTTAGGGAGAGAGAGCGAGAGGGAGACAAACCCACGCCTACACAAGACATTTTGTCACCCAAGCCAACCCTTGAAAAGGCTGCTTTGCAGAGCAAAAACAAGAAGAATGGTGCGTTTTGCAGCCGCCGCCCACTGCAATGAATCTGAATAACTCCTCCTTTAGGGCGCAAGCAACTCCCCTCCCCCTTGCAGTCTTTCCAATTCACGATACAAAAAGACGGACAGGACAGGTTGCCTGACTTTCCGTCACTGCCACCCTTTGCCATCCTTACCCGTAGAAAGCCCTTTCATCATCCCCAAACCCTAATCTTTTCCCTTTCCTTCCCAGCCCCCAAACCCTGCCCTCTGTACCTTTCTCACCACCCGCTTCCCTTCTCCTGTCATCCCCCTACCACCCGGGAAAAAAAGAGATTGCCCCCTCCTTCCACTAGCCCACCCTCCCACCCAAAGAACAACTTCTTCTGCGCAGCTTGTTTTCTAGGCAGCAGCGCTATTGTGATGTCATCGGGGGGCATTGTGACAAGCCGCCAGTGTTCCGTCTCTTCATGTTGTGCACAGTTCAAACGGAAAATACATCAACAGGCAGACTACAGAAAAGCTTACTATCAAAGGTTAGAGGGGGGCTTTCTCAGAGGGCTTTTTACAGTTTTTCTATTCCCAATTAGCCGTTTAAGTGTACTTATTGAAAGTAGTAATTCTTTCATAGGCCGCCCTTTCTTAGTATTTGACGTTCCTTATATTGCGGTATGAGGCTTCGCAGTAGGTTGCAAACATTCATCACCCATGACTGTCCCCAATTGAGCTCAGAAGCTCAATGTCTATCATGACCTCTCTTTTAGAATGTCCAAGAGCAAGCAAACTATTCCTCCAGGAGAGGGCGCCAACAGACTACTAAAGAGATCATCATTACTCAAAGAAAACCCCAAAAACCAATGCATGATAGGAATAAACAGGTAACTTTCTTTGGAGTGGAAGCGGAGAGATCGCACCAGATGCCAATTCTAGATCTTATCACACCTGTGGTCACTGCAGCAGCAGGTGAATCCACTTTGTCCAAAAGGGATCTATTCCATTCAATTGCAAATGATCTAGATAAGACAGAGAACTGCAGCACGGGGACATAGCCGAGTTGGTCAGGTTGAGTGGTGATGAGTTTGCTATTTGGATGAATAAAGAAAGTCAAAAGTGTGAAAGATAAAAAACAAAAGGAGGAAGTGTGAAAAGTGAATGGGCCAAATTGAGGTGCATATGAAGACGTATGCTTTCTTCCAATTCATTAAATCGGGCTAATATGAATCAGGTGAATTGAGTTCTGCTTTTGGAAACTGGGTTAAGAAGGGGTGCACCGTTCCTGGAGGTACTGCAATACCAGGTCAATGCGTGGAGTGGACAGAGCAAGCTCTTTTTCCATCTCCCTGTTCTAAAAATCCATTTAATATATGGTCCCCAGATAGGGGACGTATCAGATATTAAACTGATAAGAACAGATGAGATTTCATCCGCAATTTTCAGAATCAAGGTAGCCCCGAAGGCCAGCAGGCCACCACACAAAAGCGCAGTGCCTGGATGATCGCCTCCCGAGCCCAGGAACCACCAGCCACAAGGGGACGTAAGCACCAAAAGGCACAACAATCCCCGAGGCCGGCGGTCGTGCAAGCCCGGGCCCCTCCCAGCCAAGACCAAGGCAAACCCAATGAAGGGACTACACTTGATCTTAGCCAAAAGGCCGAGAAGCGATAACCAGAATTGGTTTGGGCCTCGAGTGGCACCCTGGCCTATGCCGGACACATCTTAGGGAGAGAGAGCGAGAGGGAGACAAACCCACGCCTACACAAGACATTTTGTCACCCAAGCCAACCCTTGAAAAGGCTGCTTTGCAGAGCAAAAACAAGAAGAATGGTGCGTTTTGCAGCCGCCGCCCACTGCAATGAATCTGAATAACTCCTCCTTTAGGGCGCAAGCAACTCCCCTCCCCCTTGCAGTCTTTCCAATTCACGATACAAAAAGACGGACAGGACAGGTTGCCTGACTTTCCGTCACTGCCACCCTTTGCCATCCTTACCCGTAGAAAGCCCTTTCATCATCCCCAAACCCTAATCTTTTCCCTTTCCTTCCCAGCCCCCAAACCCTGCCCTCTGTACCTTTCTCACCACCCGCTTCCCTTCTCCTGTCATCCCCCTACCACCCGGGAAAAAAAGAGATTGCCCCCTCCTTCCACTAGCCCACCCTCCCACCCAAAGAACAACTTCTTCTGCGCAGCTTGTTTTCTAGGGAGCAGCGCTATTGTGATGTCATCGGGGGGCATTGTGACAAGCCGCCAGTGTTCCGTCTCTTCATGTTGTGCACAGTTCAAACGGAAAATACATCAACAGGCAGACTACAGAAAAGCTTACTATCAAAGGTTAGAGGGGGGCTTTCTCAGAGGGCTTTTTACAGTTTTTCTATTCCCAATTAGCCGTTTAAGTGTACTTATTGAAAGTAGTAATTCTTTCATAGGCCGCCCTTTCTTAGTATTTGACGTTCCTTATATTGCGGTATGAGGCTTCGCAGTAGGTTGCAAACATTCATCACCCATGACTGTCCCCAATTGAGCTCAGAAGCTCAATGTCTATCATGACCTCTCTTTTAGAATGTCCAAGAGCAAGCAAACTATTCCTCCAGGAGAGGGCGCCAACAGACTACTAAAGAGATCATCATTACTCAAAGAAAACCCCAAAAACCAATGCATGATAGGAATAAACAGGTAACTTTCTTTGGAGTGGAAGCGGAGAGATCGCACCAGATGCCAATTCTAGATCTTATCACACCTGTGGTCACTGCAGCAGCAGGTGAATCCACTTTGTCCAAAAGGGATCTATTCCATTCAATTGCAAATGATCTAGATAAGACAGAGAACTGCAGCACGGGGACATAGCCGAGTTGGTCAGGTTGAGTGGTGATGAGTTTGCTATTTGGATGAATAAAGAAAGTCAAAAGTGTGAAAGATAAAAAACAAAAGGAGGAAGTGTGAAAAGTGAATGGGCCAAATTGAGGTGCATATGAAGACGTATGCTTTCTTCCAATTCATTAAATCGGGCTAATATGAATCAGGTGAATTGAGTTCTGCTTTTGGAAACTGGGTTAAGAAGGGGTGCACCGTTCCTGGAGGTACTGCAATACCAGGTCAATGCGTGGAGTGGACAGAGCAAGCTCTTTTTCCATCTCCCTGTTCTAAAAATCCATTTAATATATGGTCCCCAGATAGGGGACGTATCAGATATTAAACTGATAAGAACAGATTTTTTGATTTAACAGCATCTTTATTATCATGCACTACTCACAAAAAGGTAACAAACCGTGTACAGTGCCGCAGCCCCGTACACACAGAACTATACAATCCTTCTTACATAGCCATAGAGTACGACGCACTAAACTATACATCACACTCCTATGCTTATCCATAACACTCAAGCTGAAAGAAAAAGTTAGACAATAAATAACGACGAACCGGCGATTGGGGGATGGGGGGTAGGGGAAAAGGGGGATAGGGTGGGGAAATCACAGGCCCGAAGCTTTATTGAAAGACGCACATAACGGGAAAAGGAGGGAGGGGGCATGGAAGAGGTCTAAACCTCCTCCTCGGCGCTGTCGTCCGGACTGTCCATGATGGAATAGTCTCTGAGCAGGCTGTGGATCAGCCTGCGGCAATCCTGGATAGACATCCTCTCCCTCTTCAAGATGAGCCGGTTCCTGGCGACCCAAATAGCGTCCTTAAAGCAGTTCATAAGGCGCCAAGCCTCCTGGATGGCTCCAACGGTGTGAGTCCCAGGGAAGAGTCCATAAAGTACGGAATGGTACGATAGGCTCTCTCTGGGGACGGAGTTCCTCAGGTCATCCTCCAGGGCAACCAACAGGCGCTGTGCGAAACGGCAGTCCCAAAAGGCGTGCAGCGATGTTTCCTCCACGAAGGGGCACATTGGGCAGTACCGGGTTTTGCACAGGTTCCGGGCGTGCATGAATGACCGGACGGGCAGTCCGCCCTGTATCGCCATCCATGACAAGTCCTTGTGCCCGTTGGTCAATCCAGCCGATGACACGTTTGTCCAAACAGTCTCCAGTGTGTCGTGATGAAGTCCTGGAATGTTCTCCATTTCGTCCTTGGCTCTGATGAGTTTGTGGATAGTCTTTGGCTTCCACAAATCAGGCTTGAGTCCCTCCAGTTGGTGTTCCCTCACAAACCGAACCACGTCTCCGTAGAACCATGGCGCCGTCCAGTTGTAGGGGAAGGAGCTGTCCCACTTGTCCCAGCCTAACCGTCTCCAAAGGGGGAGCAGGAAGAAGCGAGACATGGACCCACCCGCGGAACCTCTCTTGACTCGCAGAGTTCGGCGAACGCAGTCACATACGAAGGAGGATCGCAGGAGGGTGGGGATATCGGGTACGCCCTTCCCACCCTTGCGAGGATCCTTGTACATGATGCTCCGCTTTACTCTGTCCATCTTGGATCCCCAGACAAAACGAAACACCGTCCTGGTAATGGCCCTGCACACGGTGGCAAGGGGGGGCCAGGCCTGGGCCGTGTACTGCAGCACGGGCAGTACCTCGTTACGCAGGACCAGTGCTTTGCCCTCACAGGTGAGGCGTCTGAGGCTCCACAGACCGATCCGTTGGGTGATCTTGGTCAAGCGTTCCTCCCAGGACTTGAGGGCTGCTCCTTCCTTCCCGAACCAGACTCCAAGAACCTTGATGAAATCCGGCTGGATGCTGAAAGGGAAGGGGGCGGAAGAGGCCGGCTGCCAGTCCCCGAAGAGCATGGCTTCCGACTTCCCGCAGTTGACTTTGGCTCCCGAAGCCCGTCCGAAGGTCTCACAGGTCTGGACGAGGGTGTCGACTGAGCGCCGGTCCGCGCAGAAGACAGTCACGTCGTCCATGTAGAGCGAGCACTTGACCTCGAAGCGTTCTGGTCCTGGTGCGGTGATCCCTCTGATCTCTCCATTCCGCCGGATAGCCTCTGCAAAGAGTTCTATAACACAAACAAAAAGAAGAGGTGACAGAGGACAGCCTTGTCTGACCCCTGAGAGGACCGGGAAGGGGTCAGTCTTCCAGCCGTTCACCAACACCGAGCTGTGAATATCAAAATACATTAGTTGGACATACAAGCAAAACATGTTACCCAAACCTAACCTGTGCAGAGCTTTGCCCAGGAACTCATGGGAAACACGGTCGAAGGCCTTTTCCTGATCCAACGAGATCAGGGCTGCGTGCACCCGGCGGGCTTTGATGTACTCGACCGTGTCCCGCATGAGAGCCAGGCTGTCTGCGATGCGACGTCCGGGGATGCCGCAGGTCTGATCCGGGTGGATGATCCGTCCGATAACAGTCTTCAATCTCGTTGCCATCGTCTTGGCCAGGATCTTGTAGTCGACGTTCAGAAGGGTGATGGGACGCCAATTCTTCAGGTCGCACCTCTCTCCTTTACGCTTGTACAGGATCGTGACCATTCCTTCCCTCAGAGATGGAGGCATTCTGCCCTCCACCACCATCTCCTCATACAGCCCTAACAGGTCCGGACAGATTAGGTCTCCCAGCGCTACATAGAGCTCTGCTGGGAGGCCGTCACTGCCCGGTGTCCTGCCAGAACTAAAGGATTTGGCGGCCGAGAGCAGCTCGTCCACCGTCAGAGGAACATCCATGGCCGCCGCGTCTGCAGGGTCAAGATGGTTAGTGATACCTGACAGGAACTTATCGGCGGCCTCGGGGTCAGTAGTCTTGCGGGCGTAGAGTTCGCTGTAGAAGTCGCTGACGACCTTCATCACGTTCTCTTTCCCGCGTCGCATGCTTCCACTCTCGTCTCGTAGTTCGTTCATGGGCGTGTGACCGGCGTGGAGTTTCCTGAAAAAGAACGAGTTACATTTCTCACCCTTCTCCAGGTTCTCCACTTTGGAACGGAAGACAATTCGCTCGGACTCCTCCTCGAAGTGCCTTTTCAGGCTCCTCTTAGTCTCCTCCAGCTCCTCTCTCACGTCCCAGCCGCATCGAAGAAGGTCCTGCAGGGAACGCAGCTCACGCTGGAGTCTCCTGAAGTCCCTCCTCTTCAGACACGCCTGTTGTTGACTCTTTGCCTGAAAGAAGAAACGGAACTCGAGTTTAACGTATTCCCACCAGTCAGAAACAGACTGGAAGCCCGCCTTGTAGGCCCGCCACGTGGAGTAGGCAGCTCTAAGCTCCTCCAGAATCTCACCCTTTTCCAGCAGAGAGCAGTTCAGCTTCCAGGAGCCCGGGCCAATGGGGAAGCCATGGCCCAGCACACCTTGAAAGTGAATGGCTCTGTGGTCAGAGAAGAAGCAGGGGACCATCGAGTGCCCACTCCGCCCAACCGCCCGAGAGGTAAACACAAAGTCAATCCTGGAACGCAGCGAGCCATCGGATCGGCACCATGAATAGTTCACGGATCCGTGTCCGATGGAGCCAACAACGTCCACAAGAGAGGCTTCGGTCACCATCTCAATGAGCAGTTTGGATGTGACGTCCAACTTGGCAGCCGTTCCAGAACTGCGTCCATCCTCCTCAATCGGGCAGTTGAAATCCCCGGCCATCACTACCGTCCTGGCGGTAGCGAGCTGAGGGCGCAGGGCTTGGAGGAGCTCCAGTCGATCGCTCTTCACAGGAGAAGCATACACATTGATGAACCTGACAGGTTCTCCCGCCCAGGTGCCATCCACGAGCAGTAACCTGCCGCAGACGATTTCCTGAACAGAGTCCAATGTGAAGGCGCTTCCCCTGATCAGCACGGCGACCCCCGCGGACCTACAGTCGCCCCCGCCAGACCAGTAGGATGGGCCATGGGTCCACTCCCTGGCCAGATGGTTGAAGGACCTAGAGGAGGGAAGGGAGCATTCCTGCAGGAAAAATACATCACTAGACTGAGTGTTAAGGAACGCAAAAATTGTCTGACGTCGGAACTTGTCTCTGATGCTCCTAACATTAATGGAAAAGATGTTAATGTTAGCAGTCATTGGAGGAAAGAGAAAGTTAGAGCAGGCGGTGTGCCTTAGTTACCACTCCGGTCGGGCGGTTCTTCCTCTTTGGCACCTGCTGGTAAGGGTATCTCCAGCAGACCCTCTTCTGCTAGCTGATCAAGCAGGGATGGTGCCTCAGTGGCTTCCGACTCCTCCATTTCTTCTTCGGCCACAAGGGACTCCACCATCTGCTCCAACACGTCCGGTTCTGGGAGGAGGCCATCCTCCTCTTCCTGGGGTGGGTTAAGGTCCACAATGAACAGCTTGGAAGGTTCTGCGACAGGACTATCTTCCACCTTCCTTTTCCTTTGGCCTGTACCTGAGGAGACAAGAGCTGGAAAATCCTCCTCGGTGAAAAGTGCAAGAGTGCTGAGGCCCTCTGCTCTCATGGTCTGGGGAGGGAGAGTGGGCTTTGGGGGGGGGGTGAGGAGACCAACTGAGGAGTAGGGAAATGAGGTGGAGGTAGTGGAATCCTCAGTAGGGTTGGCCGGGGGGGGAGGGGTTTGGACAGGGGTGACAGGGGGGGGGACCAGGGAGGGGGCAACAGTTTTCTTACCCTTCTTTTCCCTGGACTCCGTGGCTGCTGGGGCATCGGCTGGAGCCACGGTCGCCGGGTTCTTGGCCGCCTTGTCCTTGGCCTCTGTGGCCTTGGTCGTAGCTGCCTTGGTCGACGAGGCTGTGACTACCCGATACTGGGTCGCCGCGGCAACCCTTGCCCAGGATTTCTCCCGCTGTGGGCAGTCCTTGTAAAGGTGGTCCGCCTGTCCACATAGGTTGCAAGTCTTCTTCTTTGGGCAGTCCTTGGAGCTGTGTCCTGTCACCCGGCAAACCCTGCAGGCGTCCTCCTTGCAGGTCTTCATCGAATGCCCTTTCCCGCCACATTTCCTGCAGTTGTGTGGCATGTCCGGGTAGTAGATGAGACCAAAGGAGTTTCCCAGAGAGAATGTCGGGGGCAGGTGCTGGAGACCATCCTCGGATGCTGGTTCCCTGTAGAGTCGAACGGTTACTGACCACTTACCCGTCCAGAATCCGTTGCCGTTAAGGATGTGGGATGGCTCCCTCACCACTGTGCAGAGACGTCCCAGGAACGTGGAGATGTCTCTTCCTGGGGTGTGCGGGTTCCGCATGGAGACCGTGATCCTCTTCTCATCCCTCTGTATAGGACAGGATCCTAAAAAAGAATGAAAAGGGGAGTCCGGCATCGCTGCGTTCATCGCCTCCCAGTATCTCCTGCAGGCATTCACCGTGGCAAAGGTTACCAGAAAAATGCCAGTCATGAAGGTCTGGACACTCAGGGTTTCCGCCCTGGAGAAGCCCTGATCCAGAATCATCTTCTTGCAGAACACGTCGCTGGACATGTCCGGCAACCTACCATCCACCGCCTTTAGCTTCAGGGCGACCGTCTGCCGCATCCAAGGCTCCAGGGTTGGAGCCTTTTCAGGCGGCGTCCGGGCTCCCTCCGGCTGGCTGGCGTCGGAGGTAGGGGCCTCTTGGGCCGAAGAAGCCTCTGGATGAGCCTTCCTGGAGGTCCCTGGGTCCTGAGCCTTCTTGGCTGCCTTCTCTGGCTTGCTTGCCATGGCTGGTTCCTGCTTGAGTTCCCGGAGCTGGATCTTGGATTCTTCTCCGGGTGTCTTCTCCCGCTGTGTTCCTCCTCGAAGTTCCTCTGGTCTCCCCAAGTCTTATCCGAGCCTTCGTCTTCTTGCTTCTTTCTGCCAAGCTCTTCTTCCGTCCGATCTCCCTCTTCCGGTCTCGGCTGGGCTTTGGAGCTCGTCTCCCTGATCGTATCTCGTCAAGTGTAGCTAGCTCAGTTTGTTCTGATAAGAACAGATACTACACTTGATCTTAGCCAAAAGGCCGAGAAGCGATAACCAGAATTGGTTTGGGCCTCGAGTGGCACCCTGGCCTATGCCGGACACATCTTAGGGAGAGAGAGCGAGAGGGAGACAAACCCACGCCTACACAAGACATTTTGTCACCCAAGCCAACCCTTGAAAAGGCTGCTTTGCAGAGCAAAAACAAGAAGAATGGTGCGTTTTGCAGCCGCCGCCCACTGCAATGAATCTGAATAACTCCTCCTTTAGGGCGCAAGCAACTCCCCTCCCCCTTGCAGTCTTTCCAATTCACGATACAAAAAGACGGACAGGACAGGTTGCCTGACTTTCCGTCACTGCCACCCTTTGCCATCCTTACCCGTAGAAAGCCCTTTCATCATCCCCAAACCCTAATCTTTTCCCTTTCCTTCCCAGCCCCCAAACCCTGCCCTCTGTACCTTTCTCACCACCCGCTTCCCTTCTCCTGTCATCCCCCTACCACCCGGGAAAAAAAGAGATTGCCCCCTCCTTCCACTAGCCCACCCTCCCACCCAAAGAACAACTTCTTCTGCGCAGCTTGTTTTCTAGGCAGCAGCGCTATTGTGATGTCATCGGGGGGCATTGTGACAAGCCGCCAGTGTTCCGTCTCTTCATGTTGTGCACAGTTCAAACGGAAAATACATCAACAGGCAGACTACAGAAAAGCTTACTATCAAAGGTTAGAGGGGGGCTTTCTCAGAGGGCTTTTTACAGTTTTTCTATTCCCAATTAGCCGTTTAAGTGTACTTATTGAAAGTAGTAATTCTTTCATAGGCCGCCCTTTCTTAGTATTTGACGTTCCTTATATTGCGGTATGAGGCTTCGCAGTAGGTTGCAAACATTCATCACCCATGACTGTCCCCAATTGAGCTCAGAAGCTCAATGTCTATCATGACCTCTCTTTTAGAATGTCCAAGAGCAAGCAAACTATTCCTCCAGGAGAGGGCGCCAACAGACTACTAAAGAGATCATCATTACTCAAAGAAAACCCCAAAAACCAATGCATGATAGGAATAAACAGGTAACTTTCTTTGGAGTGGAAGCGGAGAGATCGCACCAGATGCCAATTCTAGATCTTATCACACCTGTGGTCACTGCAGCAGCAGGTGAATCCACTTTGTCCAAAAGGGATCTATTCCATTCAATTGCAAATGATCTAGATAAGACAGAGAACTGCAGCACGGGGACATAGCCGAGTTGGTCAGGTTGAGTGGTGATGAGTTTGCTATTTGGATGAATAAAGAAAGTCAAAAGTGTGAAAGATAAAAAACAAAAGGAGGAAGTGTGAAAAGTGAATGGGCCAAATTGAGGTGCATATGAAGACGTATGCTTTCTTCCAATTCATTAAATCGGGCTAATATGAATCAGGTGAATTGAGTTCTGCTTTTGGAAACTGGGTTAAGAAGGGGTGCACCGTTCCTGGAGGTACTGCAATACCAGGTCAATGCGTGGAGTGGACAGAGCAAGCTCTTTTTCCATCTCCCTGTTCTAAAAATCCATTTAATATATGGTCCCCAGATAGGGGACGTATCAGATATTAAACTGATAAGAACAGATACTACACTTGATCTTAGCCAAAAGGCCGAGAAGCGATAACCAGAATTGGTTTGGGCCTCGAGTGGCACCCTGGCCTATGCCGGACACATCTTAGGGAGAGAGAGCGAGAGGGAGACAAACCCACGCCTACACAAGACATTTTGTCACCCAAGCCAACCCTTGAAAAGGCTGCTTTGCAGAGCAAAAACAAGAAGAATGGTGCGTTTTGCAGCCGCCGCCCACTGCAATGAATCTGAATAACTCCTCCTTTAGGGCGCAAGCAACTCCCCTCCCCCTTGCAGTCTTTCCAATTCACGATACAAAAAGACGGACAGGACAGGTTGCCTGACTTTCCGTCACTGCCACCCTTTGCCATCCTTACCCGTAGAAAGCCCTTTCATCATCCCCAAACCCTAATCTTTTCCCTTTCCTTCCCAGCCCCCAAACCCTGCCCTCTGTACCTTTCTCACCACCCGCTTCCCTTCTCCTGTCATCCCCCTACCACCCGGGAAAAAAAGAGATTGCCCCCTCCTTCCACTAGCCCACCCTCCCACCCAAAGAACAACTTCTTCTGCGCAGCTTGTTTTCTAGGCAGCAGCGCTATTGTGATGTCATCGGGGGGCATTGTGACAAGCCGCCAGTGTTCCGTCTCTTCATGTTGTGCACAGTTCAAACGGAAAATACATCAACAGGCAGACTACAGAAAAGCTTACTATCAAAGGTTAGAGGGGGGCTTTCTCAGAGGGCTTTTTACAGTTTTTCTATTCCCAATTAGCCGTTTAAGTGTACTTATTGAAAGTAGTAATTCTTTCATAGGCCGCCCTTTCTTAGTATTTGACGTTCCTTATATTGCGGTATGAGGCTTCGCAGTAGGTTGCAAACATTCATCACCCATGACTGTCCCCAATTGAGCTCAGAAGCTCAATGTCTATCATGACCTCTCTTTTAGAATGTCCAAGAGCAAGCAAACTATTCCTCCAGGAGAGGGCGCCAACAGACTACTAAAGAGATCATCATTACTCAAAGAAAACCCCAAAAACCAATGCATGATAGGAATAAACAGGTAACTTTCTTTGGAGTGGAAGCGGAGAGATCGCACCAGATGCCAATTCTAGATCTTATCACACCTGTGGTCACTGCAGCAGCAGGTGAATCCACTTTGTCCAAAAGGGATCTATTCCATTCAATTGCAAATGATCTAGATAAGACAGAGAACTGCAGCACGGGGACATAGCCGAGTTGGTCAGGTTGAGTGGTGATGAGTTTGCTATTTGGATGAATAAAGAAAGTCAAAAGTGTGAAAGATAAAAAACAAAAGGAGGAAGTGTGAAAAGTGAATGGGCCAAATTGAGGTGCATATGAAGACGTATGCTTTCTTCCAATTCATTAAATCGGGCTAATATGAATCAGGTGAATTGAGTTCTGCTTTTGGAAACTGGGTTAAGAAGGGGTGCACCGTTCCTGGAGGTACTGCAATACCAGGTCAATGCGTGGAGTGGACAGAGCAAGCTCTTTTTCCATCTCCCTGTTCTAAAAATCCATTTAATATATGGTCCCCAGATAGGGGACGTATCAGATATTAAACTGATAAGAACAGATACTACACTTGATCTTAGCCAAAAGGCCGAGAAGCGATAACCAGAATTGGTTTGGGCCTCGAGTGGCACCCTGGCCTATGCCGGACACATCTTAGGGAGAGAGAGCGAGAGGGAGACAAACCCACGCCTACACAAGACATTTTGTCACCCAAGCCAACCCTTGAAAAGGCTGCTTTGCAGAGCAAAAACAAGAAGAATGGTGCGTTTTGCAGCCGCCGCCCACTGCAATGAATCTGAATAACTCCTCCTTTAGGGCGCAAGCAACTCCCCTCCCCCTTGCAGTCTTTCCAATTCACGATACAAAAAGACGGACAGGACAGGTTGCCTGACTTTCCGTCACTGCCACCCTTTGCCATCCTTACCCGTAGAAAGCCCTTTCATCATCCCCAAACCCTAATCTTTTCCCTTTCCTTCCCAGCCCCCAAACCCTGCCCTCTGTACCTTTCTCACCACCCGCTTCCCTTCTCCTGTCATCCCCCTACCACCCGGGAAAAAAAGAGATTGCCCCCTCCTTCCACTAGCCCACCCTCCCACCCAAAGAACAACTTCTTCTGCGCAGCTTGTTTTCTAGGCAGCAGCGCTATTGTGATGTCATCGGGGGGCATTGTGACAAGCCGCCAGTGTTCCGTCTCTTCATGTTGTGCACAGTTCAAACGGAAAATACATCAACAGGCAGACTACAGAAAAGCTTACTATCAAAGGTTAGAGGGGGGCTTTCTCAGAGGGCTTTTTACAGTTTTTCTATTCCCAATTAGCCGTTTAAGTGTACTTATTGAAAGTAGTAATTCTTTCATAGGCCGCCCTTTCTTAGTATTTGACGTTCCTTATATTGCGGTATGAGGCTTCGCAGTAGGTTGCAAACATTCATCACCCATGACTGTCCCCAATTGAGCTCAGAAGCTCAATGTCTATCATGACCTCTCTTTTAGAATGTCCAAGAGCAAGCAAACTATTCCTCCAGGAGAGGGCGCCAACAGACTACTAAAGAGATCATCATTACTCAAAGAAAACCCCAAAAACCAATGCATGATAGGAATAAACAGGTAACTTTCTTTGGAGTGGAAGCGGAGAGATCGCACCAGATGCCAATTCTAGATCTTATCACACCTGTGGTCACTGCAGCAGCAGGTGAATCCACTTTGTCCAAAAGGGATCTATTCCATTCAATTGCAAATGATCTAGATAAGACAGAGAACTGCAGCACGGGGACATAGCCGAGTTGGTCAGGTTGAGTGGTGATGAGTTTGCTATTTGGATGAATAAAGAAAGTCAAAAGTGTGAAAGATAAAAAACAAAAGGAGGAAGTGTGAAAAGTGAATGGGCCAAATTGAGGTGCATATGAAGACGTATGCTTTCTTCCAATTCATTAAATCGGGCTAATATGAATCAGGTGAATTGAGTTCTGCTTTTGGAAACTGGGTTAAGAAGGGGTGCACCGTTCCTGGAGGTACTGCAATACCAGGTCAATGCGTGGAGTGGACAGAGCAAGCTCTTTTTCCATCTCCCTGTTCTAAAAATCCATTTAATATATGGTCCCCAGATAGGGGACGTATCAGATATTAAACTGATAAGAACAGATACTACACTTGATCTTAGCCAAAAGGCCGAGAAGCGATAACCAGAATTGGTTTGGGCCTCGAGTGGCACCCTGGCCTATGCCGGACACATCTTAGGGAGAGAGAGCGAGAGGGAGACAAACCCACGCCTACACAAGACATTTTGTCACCCAAGCCAACCCTTGAAAAGGCTGCTTTGCAGAGCAAAAACAAGAAGAATGGTGCGTTTTGCAGCCGCCGCCCACTGCAATGAATCTGAATAACTCCTCCTTTAGGGCGCAAGCAACTCCCCTCCCCCTTGCAGTCTTTCCAATTCACGATACAAAAAGACGGACAGGACAGGTTGCCTGACTTTCCGTCACTGCCACCCTTTGCCATCCTTACCCGTAGAAAGCCCTTTCATCATCCCCAAACCCTAATCTTTTCCCTTTCCTTCCCAGCCCCCAAACCCTGCCCTCTGTACCTTTCTCACCACCCGCTTCCCTTCTCCTGTCATCCCCCTACCACCCGGGAAAAAAAGAGATTGCCCCCTCCTTCCACTAGCCCACCCTCCCACCCAAAGAACAACTTCTTCTGCGCAGCTTGTTTTCTAGGCAGCAGCGCTATTGTGATGTCATCGGGGGGCATTGTGACAAGCCGCCAGTGTTCCGTCTCTTCATGTTGTGCACAGTTCAAACGGAAAATACATCAACAGGCAGACTACAGAAAAGCTTACTATCAAAGGTTAGAGGGGGGCTTTCTCAGAGGGCTTTTTACAGTTTTTCTATTCCCAATTAGCCGTTTAAGTGTACTTATTGAAAGTAGTAATTCTTTCATAGGCCGCCCTTTCTTAGTATTTGACGTTCCTTATATTGCGGTATGAGGCTTCGCAGTAGGTTGCAAACATTCATCACCCATGACTGTCCCCAATTGAGCTCAGAAGCTCAATGTCTATCATGACCTCTCTTTTAGAATGTCCAAGAGCAAGCAAACTATTCCTCCAGGAGAGGGCGCCAACAGACTACTAAAGAGATCATCATTACTCAAAGAAAACCCCAAAAACCAATGCATGATAGGAATAAACAGGTAACTTTCTTTGGAGTGGAAGCGGAGAGATCGCACCAGATGCCAATTCTAGATCTTATCACACCTGTGGTCACTGCAGCAGCAGGTGAATCCACTTTGTCCAAAAGGGATCTATTCCATTCAATTGCAAATGATCTAGATAAGACAGAGAACTGCAGCACGGGGACATAGCCGAGTTGGTCAGGTTGAGTGGTGATGAGTTTGCTATTTGGATGAATAAAGAAAGTCAAAAGTGTGAAAGATAAAAAACAAAAGGAGGAAGTGTGAAAAGTGAATGGGCCAAATTGAGGTGCATATGAAGACGTATGCTTTCTTCCAATTCATTAAATCGGGCTAATATGAATCAGGTGAATTGAGTTCTGCTTTTGGAAACTGGGTTAAGAAGGGGTGCACCGTTCCTGGAGGTACTGCAATACCAGGTCAATGCGTGGAGTGGACAGAGCAAGCTCTTTTTCCATCTCCCTGTTCTAAAAATCCATTTAATATATGGTCCCCAGATAGGGGACGTATCAGATATTAAACTGATAAGAACAGATACTACACTTGATCTTAGCCAAAAGGCCGAGAAGCGATAACCAGAATTGGTTTGGGCCTCGAGTGGCACCCTGGCCTATGCCGGACACATCTTAGGGAGAGAGAGCGAGAGGGAGACAAACCCACGCCTACACAAGACATTTTGTCACCCAAGCCAACCCTTGAAAAGGCTGCTTTGCAGAGCAAAAACAAGAAGAATGGTGCGTTTTGCAGCCGCCGCCCACTGCAATGAATCTGAATAACTCCTCCTTTAGGGCGCAAGCAACTCCCCTCCCCCTTGCAGTCTTTCCAAGTCACGATACAAAAAGACGGACAGGACAGGTTGCCTGACTTTCCGTCACTGCCACCCTTTGCCATCCTTACCCGTAGAAAGCCCTTTCATCATCCCCAAACCCTAATCTTTTCCCTTTCCTTCCCAGCCCCCAAACCCTGCCCTCTGTACCTTTCTCACCACCCGCTTCCCTTCTCCTGTCATCCCCCTACCACCCGGGAAAAAAAGAGATTGCCCCCTCCTTCCACTAGCCCACCCTCCCACCCAAAGAACAACTTCTTCTGCGCAGCTTGTTTTCTAGGCAGCAGCGCTATTGTGATGTCATCGGGGGGCATTGTGACAAGCCGCCAGTGTTCCGTCTCTTCATGTTGTGCACAGTTCAAACGGAAAATACATCAACAGGCAGACTACAGAAAAGCTTACTATCAAAGGTTAGAGGGGGGCTTTCTCAGAGGGCTTTTTACAGTTTTTCTATTCCCAATTAGCCGTTTAAGTGTACTTATTGAAAGTAGTAATTCTTTCATAGGCCGCCCTTTCTTAGTATTTGACGTTCCTTATATTGCGGTATGAGGCTTCGCAGTAGGTTGCAAACATTCATCACCCATGACTGTCCCCAATTGAGCTCAGAAGCTCAATGTCTATCATGACCTCTCTTTTAGAATGTCCAAGAGCAAGCAAACTATTCCTCCAGGAGAGGGCGCCAACAGACTACTAAAGAGATCATCATTACTCAAAGAAAACCCCAAAAACCAATGCATGATAGGAATAAACAGGTAACTTTCTTTGGAGTGGAAGCGGAGAGATCGCACCAGATGCCAATTCTAGATCTTATCACACCTGTGGTCACTGCAGCAGCAGGTGAATCCACTTTGTCCAAAAGGGATCTATTCCATTCAATTGCAAATGATCTAGATAAGACAGAGAACTGCAGCACGGGGACATAGCCGAGTTGGTCAGGTTGAGTGGTGATGAGTTTGCTATTTGGATGAATAAAGAAAGTCAAAAGTGTGAAAGATAAAAAACAAAAGGAGGAAGTGTGAAAAGTGAATGGGCCAAATTGAGGTGCATATGAAGACGTATGCTTTCTTCCAATTCATTAAATCGGGCTAATATGAATCAGGTGAATTGAGTTCTGCTTTTGGAAACTGGGTTAAGAAGGGGTGCACCGTTCCTGGAGGTACTGCAATACCAGGTCAATGCGTGGAGTGGACAGAGCAAGCTCTTTTTCCATCTCCCTGTTCTAAAAATCCATTTAATATATGGTCCCCAGATAGGGGACGTATCAGATATTAAACTGATAAGAACAGATACTACACTTGATCTTAGCCAAAAGGCCGAGAAGCGATAACCAGAATTGGTTTGGGCCTCGAGTGGCACCCTGGCCTATGCCGGACACATCTTAGGGAGAGAGAGCGAGAGGGAGACAAACCCACGCCTACACAAGACATTTTGTCACCCAAGCCAACCCTTGAAAAGGCTGCTTTGCAGAGCAAAAACAAGAAGAATGGTGCGTTTTGCAGCCGCCGCCCACTGCAATGAATCTGAATAACTCCTCCTTTAGGGCGCAAGCAACTCCCCTCCCCCTTGCAGTCTTTCCAATTCACGATACAAAAAGACGGACAGGACAGGTTGCCTGACTTTCCGTCACTGCCACCCTTTGCCATCCTTACCCGTAGAAAGCCCTTTCATCATCCCCAAACCCTAATCTTTTCCCTTTCCTTCCCAGCCCCCAAACCCTGCCCTCTGTACCTTTCTCACCACCCGCTTCCCTTCTCCTGTCATCCCCCTACCACCCGGGAAAAAAAGAGATTGCCCCCTCCTTCCACTAGCCCACCCTCCCACCCAAAGAACAACTTCTTCTGCGCAGCTTGTTTTCTAGGCAGCAGCGCTATTGTGATGTCATCGGGGGGCATTGTGACAAGCCGCCAGTGTTCCGTCTCTTCATGTTGTGCACAGTTCAAACGGAAAATACATCAACAGGCAGACTACAGAAAAGCTTACTATCAAAGGTTAGAGGGGGGCTTTCTCAGAGGGCTTTTTACAGTTTTTCTATTCCCAATTAGCCGTTTAAGTGTACTTATTGAAAGTAGTAATTCTTTCATAGGCCGCCCTTTCTTAGTATTTGACGTTCCTTATATTGCGGTATGAGGCTTCGCAGTAGGTTGCAAACATTCATCACCCATGACTGTCCCCAATTGAGCTCAGAAGCTCAATGTCTATCATGACCTCTCTTTTAGAATGTCCAAGAGCAAGCAAACTATTCCTCCAGGAGAGGGCGCCAACAGACTACTAAAGAGATCATCATTACTCAAAGAAAACCCCAAAAACCAATGCATGATAGGAATAAACAGGTAACTTTCTTTGGAGTGGAAGCGGAGAGATCGCACCAGATGCCAATTCTAGATCTTATCACACCTGTGGTCACTGCAGCAGCAGGTGAATCCACTTTGTCCAAAAGGGATCTATTCCATTCAATTGCAAATGATCTAGATAAGACAGAGAACTGCAGCACGGGGACATAGCCGAGTTGGTCAGGTTGAGTGGTGATGAGTTTGCTATTTGGATGAATAAAGAAAGTCAAAAGTGTGAAAGATAAAAAACAAAAGGAGGAAGTGTGAAAAGTGAATGGGCCAAATTGAGGTGCATATGAAGACGTATGCTTTCTTCCAATTCATTAAATCGGGCTAATATGAATCAGGTGAATTGAGTTCTGCTTTTGGAAACTGGGTTAAGAAGGGGTGCACCGTTCCTGGAGGTACTGCAATACCAGGTCAATGCGTGGAGTGGACAGAGCAAGCTCTTTTTCCATCTCCCTGTTCTAAAAATCCATTTAATATATGGTCCCCAGATAGGGGACGTATCAGATATTAAACTGATAAGAACAGATACTACACTTGATCTTAGCCAAAAGGCCGAGAAGCGATAACCAGAATTGGTTTGGGCCTCGAGTGGCACCCTGGCCTATGCCGGACACATCTTAGGGAGAGAGAGCGAGAGGGAGACAAACCCACGCCTACACAAGACATTTTGTCACCCAAGCCAACCCTTGAAAAGGCTGCTTTGCAGAGCAAAAACAAGAAGAATGGTGCGTTTTGCAGCCGCCGCCCACTGCAATGAATCTGAATAACTCCTCCTTTAGGGCGCAAGCAACTCCCCTCCCCCTTGCAGTCTTTCCAATTCACGATACAAAAAGACGGACAGGACAGGTTGCCTGACTTTCCGTCACTGCCACCCTTTGCCATCCTTACCCGTAGAAAGCCCTTTCATCATCCCCAAACCCTAATCTTTTCCCTTTCCTTCCCAGCCCCCAAACCCTGCCCTCTGTACCTTTCTCACCACCCGCTTCCCTTCTCCTGTCATCCCCCTACCACCCGGGAAAAAAAGAGATTGCCCCCTCCTTCCACTAGCCCACCCTCCCACCCAAAGAACAACTTCTTCTGCGCAGCTTGTTTTCTAGGCAGCAGCGCTATTGTGATGTCATCGGGGGGCATTGTGACAAGCCGCCAGTGTTCCGTCTCTTCATGTTGTGCACAGTTCAAACGGAAAATACATCAACAGGCAGACTACAGAAAAGCTTACTATCAAAGGTTAGAGGGGGGCTTTCTCAGAGGGCTTTTTACAGTTTTTCTATTCCCAATTAGCCGTTTAAGTGTACTTATTGAAAGTAGTAATTCTTTCATAGGCCGCCCTTTCTTAGTATTTGACGTTCCTTATATTGCGGTATGAGGCTTCGCAGTAGGTTGCAAACATTCATCACCCATGACTGTCCCCAATTGAGCTCAGAAGCTCAATGTCTATCATGACCTCTCTTTTAGAATGTCCAAGAGCAAGCAAACTCTTCCTCCAGGAGAGGGCGCCAACAGACTACTAAAGAGATCATCATTACTCAAAGAAAACCCCAAAAACCAATGCATGATAGGAATAAACAGGTAACTTTCTTTGGAGTGGAAGCGGAGAGATCGCACCAGATGCCAATTCTAGATCTTATCACACCTGTGGTCACTGCAGCAGCAGGTGAATCCACTTTGTCCAAAAGGGATCTATTCCATTCAATTGCAAATGATCTAGATAAGACAGAGAACTGCAGCACGGGGACATAGCCGAGTTGGTCAGGTTGAGTGGTGATGAGTTTGCTATTTGGATGAATAAAGAAAGTCAAAAGTGTGAAAGATAAAAAACAAAAGGAGGAAGTGTGAAAAGTGAATGGGCCAAATTGAGGTGCATATGAAGACGTATGCTTTCTTCCAATTCATTAAATCGGGCTAATATGAATCAGGTGAATTGAGTTCTGCTTTTGGAAACTGGGTTAAGAAGGGGTGCACCGTTCCTGGAGGTACTGCAATACCAGGTCAATGCGTGGAGTGGACAGAGCAAGCTCTTTTTCCATCTCCCTGTTCTAAAAATCCATTTAATATATGGTCCCCAGATAGGGGACGTATCAGATATTAAACTGATAAGAACAGATACTACACTTGATCTTAGCCAAAAGGCCGAGAAGCGATAACCAGAATTGGTTTGGGCCTCGAGTGGCACCCTGGCCTATGCCGGACACATCTTAGGGAGAGAGAGCGAGAGGGAGACAAACCCACGCCTACACAAGACATTTTGTCACCCAAGCCAACCCTTGAAAAGGCTGCTTTGCAGAGCAAAAACAAGAAGAATGGTGCGTTTTGCAGCCGCCGCCCACTGCAATGAATCTGAATAACTCCTCCTTTAGGGCGCAAGCAACTCCCCTCCCCCTTGCAGTCTTTCCAATTCACGATACAAAAAGACGGACAGGACAGGTTGCCTGACTTTCCGTCACTGCCACCCTTTGCCATCCTTACCCGTAGAAAGCCCTTTCATCATCCCCAAACCCTAATCTTTTCCCTTTCCTTCCCAGCCCCCAAACCCTGCCCTCTGTACCTTTCTCACCACCCGCTTCCCTTCTCCTGTCATCCCCCTACCACCCGGGAAAAAAAGAGATTGCCCCCTCCTTCCACTAGCCCACCCTCCCACCCAAAGAACAACTTCTTCTGCGCAGCTTGTTTTCTAGGCAGCAGCGCTATTGTGATGTCATCGGGGGGCATTGTGACAAGCCGCCAGTGTTCCGTCTCTTCATGTTGTGCACAGTTCAAACGGAAAATACATCAACAGGCAGACTACAGAAAAGCTTACTATCAAAGGTTAGAGGGGGGCTTTCTCAGAGGGCTTTTTACAGTTTTTCTATTCCCAATTAGCCGTTTAAGTGTACTTATTGAAAGTAGTAATTCTTTCATAGGCCGCCCTTTCTTAGTATTTGACGTTCCTTATATTGCGGTATGAGGCTTCGCAGTAGGTTGCAAACATTCATCACCCATGACTGTCCCCAATTGAGCTCAGAAGCTCAATGTCTATCATGACCTCTCTTTTAGAATGTCCAAGAGCAAGCAAACTCTTCCTCCAGGAGAGGGCGCCAACAGACTACTAAAGAGATCATCATTACTCAAAGAAAACCCCAAAAACCAATGCATGATAGGAATAAACAGGTAACTTTCTTTGGAGTGGAAGCGGAGAGATCGCACCAGATGCCAATTCTAGATCTTATCACACCTGTGGTCACTGCAGCAGCAGGTGAATCCACTTTGTCCAAAAGGGATCTATTCCATTCAATTGCAAATGATCTAGATAAGACAGAGAACTGCAGCACGGGGACATAGCCGAGTTGGTCAGGTTGAGTGGTGATGAGTTTGCTATTTGGATGAATAAAGAAAGTCAAAAGTGTGAAAGATAAAAAACAAAAGGAGGAAGTGTGAAAAGTGAATGGGCCAAATTGAGGTGCATATGAAGACGTATGCTTTCTTCCAATTCATTAAATCGGGCTAATATGAATCAGGTGAATTGAGTTCTGCTTTTGGAAACTGGGTTAAGAAGGGGTGCACCGTTCCTGGAGGTACTGCAATACCAGGTCAATGCGTGGAGTGGACAGAGCAAGCTCTTTTTCCATCTCCCTGTTCTAAAAATCCATTTAATATATGGTCCCCAGATAGGGGACGTATCAGATATTAAACTGATAAGAACAGATACTACACTTGATCTTAGCCAAAAGGCCGAGAAGCGATAACCAGAATTGGTTTGGGCCTCGAGTGGCACCCTGGCCTATGCCGGACACATCTTAGGGAGAGAGAGCGAGAGGGAGACAAACCCACGCCTACACAAGACATTTTGTCACCCAAGCCAACCCTTGAAAAGGCTGCTTTGCAGAGCAAAAACAAGAAGAATGGTGCGTTTTGCAGCCGCCGCCCACTGCAATGAATCTGAATAACTCCTCCTTTAGGGCGCAAGCAACTCCCCTCCCCCTTGCAGTCTTTCCAATTCACGATACAAAAAGACGGACAGGACAGGTTGCCTGACTTTCCGTCACTGCCACCCTTTGCCATCCTTACCCGTAGAAAGCCCTTTCATCATCCCCAAACCCTAATCTTTTCCCTTTCCTTCCCAGCCCCCAAACCCTGCCCTCTGTACCTTTCTCACCACCCGCTTCCCTTCTCCTGTCATCCCCCTACCACCCGGGAAAAAAAGAGATTGCCCCCTCCTTCCACTAGCCCACCCTCCCACCCAAAGAACAACTTCTTCTGCGCAGCTTGTTTTCTAGGCAGCAGCGCTATTGTGATGTCATCGGGGGGCATTGTGACAAGCCGCCAGTGTTCCGTCTCTTCATGTTGTGCACAGTTCAAACGGAAAATACATCAACAGGCAGACTACAGAAAAGCTTACTATCAAAGGTTAGAGGGGGGCTTTCTCAGAGGGCTTTTTACAGTTTTTCTATTCCCAATTAGCCGTTTAAGTGTACTTATTGAAAGTAGTAATTCTTTCATAGGCCGCCCTTTCTTAGTATTTGACGTTCCTTATATTGCGGTATGAGGCTTCGCAGTAGGTTGCAAACATTCATCACCCATGACTGTCCCCAATTGAGCTCAGAAGCTCAATGTCTATCATGACCTCTCTTTTAGAATGTCCAAGAGCAAGCAAACTATTCCTCCAGGAGAGGGCGCCAACAGACTACTAAAGAGATCATCATTACTCAAAGAAAACCCCAAAAACCAATGCATGATAGGAATAAACAGGTAACTTTCTTTGGAGTGGAAGCGGAGAGATCGCACCAGATGCCAATTCTAGATCTTATCACACCTGTGGTCACTGCAGCAGCAGGTGAATCCACTTTGTCCAAAAGGGATCTATTCCATTCAATTGCAAATGATCTAGATAAGACAGAGAACTGCAGCACGGGGACATAGCCGAGTTGGTCAGGTTGAGTGGTGATGAGTTTGCTATTTGGATGAATAAAGAAAGTCAAAAGTGTGAAAGATAAAAAACAAAAGGAGGAAGTGTGAAAAGTGAATGGGCCAAATTGAGGTGCATATGAAGACGTATGCTTTCTTCCAATTCATTAAATCGGGCTAATATGAATCAGGTGAATTGAGTTCTGCTTTTGGAAACTGGGTTAAGAAGGGGTGCACCGTTCCTGGAGGTACTGCAATACCAGGTCAATGCGTGGAGTGGACAGAGCAAGCTCTTTTTCCATCTCCCTGTTCTAAAAATCCATTTAATATATGGTCCCCAGATAGGGGACGTATCAGATATTAAACTGATAAGAACAGATTTTTGATTTAATGAAGCTTTCCAAAGCACCGCAAAAAATGCATGACCGAAGTCACACCAAAAACAGTGCAAAGGCTAGGATTCGTGTGGACCCTTCCGTGAGGAGAGGGTCCCCAAAAATCAACCCCATCCCTCCGAGCCAGAAGGCCACAGCAAGGGTCAGGGATCTTCGGTGCTCCCCCAAGCCGAAGCCTGGTTGAGCCTTGTCGTTGCTCCCAGCGTCCACCCAGGCATCTTACCCAAGTGGAGTAGAGAGCTACTAGTTGTTGGTTTCGCAGCCGAAACTGCCCGGACCGTCAACCGGTGTTAGTTTCTCAGCCCAAGGCTAACCGGACCTCCAACCGGGTGTTGGTTTCTCAGCCGAAGCTGACCCGGACCTCCAACCGGGTGTTGGTTTCTCAGCCGAAGCTGACCCGGACCTCCAACCGGGTGTTGGTTTCTCAGCCGAAGCTGACCCGGACCTCCACCCGGGTGTTGGTTTCTCAGCCCAAAGCTGAACGGACCTCCGACCATGATTATAAAAATTTCCCTTCCTAGCCAGAAGGCCGGGATAGAGCAATATGCTCAGAAAGTATGAAAGGGCAAGGTACGGTGTGCTACAGAGCCCAAGGCTCGCCGGGGTCCCAAGCCAGCAAGCTCAGACTCACTCCAGGGTCGTCAGTCCTGGGGCACATTGCACCATAGCCCCCACACTTACTCAGTCTAATAGCCTCGATCCTGGTAGGGCCATGTTTTCCTCTAGATGAATATACTATACATCCAGAGTACTAGCAAGCGCAACCTTCCAGTGTGCATTGCATCTGCCGAGCCTCACAGATACTACACTTGATCTTAGCCAAAAGGCCGAGAAGCGATAACCAGAATTGGTTTGGGCCTCGAGTGGCACCCTGGCCTATGCCGGACACATCTTAGGGAGAGAGAGCGAGAGGGAGACAAACCCACGCCTACACAAGACATTTTGTCACCCAAGCCAACCCTTGAAAAGGCTGCTTTGCAGAGCAAAAACAAGAAGAATGGTGCGTTTTGCAGCCGCCGCCCACTGCAATGAATCTGAATAACTCCTCCTTTAGGGCGCAAGCAACTCCCCTCCCCCTTGCAGTCTTTCCAATTCACGATACAAAAAGACGGACAGGACAGGTTGCCTGACTTTCCGTCACTGCCACCCTTTGCCATCCTTACCCGTAGAAAGCCCTTTCATCATCCCCAAACCCTAATCTTTTCCCTTTCCTTCCCAGCCCCCAAACCCTGCCCTCTGTACCTTTCTCACCACCCGCTTCCCTTCTCCTGTCATCCCCCTACCACCCGGGAAAAAAAGAGATTGCCCCCTCCTTCCACTAGCCCACCCTCCCACCCAAAGAACAACTTCTTCTGCGCAGCTTGTTTTCTAGGCAGCAGCGCTATTGTGATGTCATCGGGGGGCATTGTGACAAGCCGCCAGTGTTCCGTCTCTTCATGTTGTGCACAGTTCAAACGGAAAATACATCAACAGGCAGACTACAGAAAAGCTTACTATCAAAGGTTAGAGGGGGGCTTTCTCAGAGGGCTTTTTACAGTTTTTCTATTCCCAATTAGCCGTTTAAGTGTACTTATTGAAAGTAGTAATTCTTTCATAGGCCGCCCTTTCTTAGTATTTGACGTTCCTTATATTGCGGTATGAGGCTTCGCAGTAGGTTGCAAACATTCATCACCCATGACTGTCCCCAATTGAGCTCAGAAGCTCAATGTCTATCATGACCTCTCTTTTAGAATGTCCAAGAGCAAGCAAACTATTCCTCCAGGAGAGGGCGCCAACAGACTACTAAAGAGATCATCATTACTCAAAGAAAACCCCAAAAACCAATGCATGATAGGAATAAACAGGTAACTTTCTTTGGAGTGGAAGCGGAGAGATCGCACCAGATGCCAATTCTAGATCTTATCACACCTGTGGTCACTGCAGCAGCAGGTGAATCCACTTTGTCCAAAAGGGATCTATTCCATTCAATTGCAAATGATCTAGATAAGACAGAGAACTGCAGCACGGGGACATAGCCGAGTTGGTCAGGTTGAGTGGTGATGAGTTTGCTATTTGGATGAATAAAGAAAGTCAAAAGTGTGAAAGATAAAAAACAAAAGGAGGAAGTGTGAAAAGTGAATGGGCCAAATTGAGGTGCATATGAAGACGTATGCTTTCTTCCAATTCATTAAATCGGGCTAATATGAATCAGGTGAATTGAGTTCTGCTTTTGGAAACTGGGTTAAGAAGGGGTGCACCGTTCCTGGAGGTACTGCAATACCAGGTCAATGCGTGGAGTGGACAGAGCAAGCTCTTTTTCCATCTCCCTGTTCTAAAAATCCATTTAATATATGGTCCCCAGATAGGGGACGTATCAGATATTAAACTGATAAGAACAGATACTACACTTGATCTTAGCCAAAAGGCCGAGAAGCGATAACCAGAATTGGTTTGGGCCTCGAGTGGCACCCTGGCCTATGCCGGACACATCTTAGGGAGAGAGAGCGAGAGGGAGACAAACCCACGCCTACACAAGACATTTTGTCACCCAAGCCAACCCTTGAAAAGGCTGCTTTGCAGAGCAAAAACAAGAAGAATGGTGCGTTTTGCAGCCGCCGCCCACTGCAATGAATCTGAATAACTCCTCCTTTAGGGCGCAAGCAACTCCCCTCCCCCTTGCAGTCTTTCCAATTCACGATACAAAAAGACGGACAGGACAGGTTGCCTGACTTTCCGTCACTGCCACCCTTTGCCATCCTTACCCGTAGAAAGCCCTTTCATCATCCCCAAACCCTAATCTTTTCCCTTTCCTTCCCAGCCCCCAAACCCTGCCCTCTGTACCTTTCTCACCACCCGCTTCCCTTCTCCTGTCATCCCCCTACCACCCGGGAAAAAAAGAGATTGCCCCCTCCTTCCACTAGCCCACCCTCCCACCCAAAGAACAACTTCTTCTGCGCAGCTTGTTTTCTAGGCAGCAGCGCTATTGTGATGTCATCGGGGGGCATTGTGACAAGCCGCCAGTGTTCCGTCTCTTCATGTTGTGCACAGTTCAAACGGAAAATACATCAACAGGCAGACTACAGAAAAGCTTACTATCAAAGGTTAGAGGGGGGCTTTCTCAGAGGGCTTTTTACAGTTTTTCTATTCCCAATTAGCCGTTTAAGTGTACTTATTGAAAGTAGTAATTCTTTCATAGGCCGCCCTTTCTTAGTATTTGACGTTCCTTATATTGCGGTATGAGGCTTCGCAGTAGGTTGCAAACATTCATCACCCATGACTGTCCCCAATTGAGCTCAGAAGCTCAATGTCTATCATGACCTCTCTTTTAGAATGTCCAAGAGCAAGCAAACTATTCCTCCAGGAGAGGGCGCCAACAGACTACTAAAGAGATCATCATTACTCAAAGAAAACCCCAAAAACCAATGCATGATAGGAATAAACAGGTAACTTTCTTTGGAGTGGAAGCGGAGAGATCGCACCAGATGCCAATTCTAGATCTTATCACACCTGTGGTCACTGCAGCAGCAGGTGAATCCACTTTGTCCAAAAGGGATCTATTCCATTCAATTGCAAATGATCTAGATAAGACAGAGAACTGCAGCACGGGGACATAGCCGAGTTGGTCAGGTTGAGTGGTGATGAGTTTGCTATTTGGATGAATAAAGAAAGTCAAAAGTGTGAAAGATAAAAAACAAAAGGAGGAAGTGTGAAAAGTGAATGGGCCAAATTGAGGTGCATATGAAGACGTATGCTTTCTTCCAATTCATTAAATCGGGCTAATATGAATCAGGTGAATTGAGTTCTGCTTTTGGAAACTGGGTTAAGAAGGGGTGCACCGTTCCTGGAGGTACTGCAATACCAGGTCAATGCGTGGAGTGGACAGAGCAAGCTCTTTTTCCATCTCCCTGTTCTAAAAATCCATTTAATATATGGTCCCCAGATAGGGGACGTATCAGATATTAAACTGATAAGAACAGATACTACACTTGATCTTAGCCAAAAGGCCGAGAAGCGATAACCAGAATTGGTTTGGGCCTCGAGTGGCACCCTGGCCTATGCCGGACACATCTTAGGGAGAGAGAGCGAGAGGGAGACAAACCCACGCCTACACAAGACATTTTGTCACCCAAGCCAACCCTTGAAAAGGCTGCTTTGCAGAGCAAAAACAAGAAGAATGGTGCGTTTTGCAGCCGCCGCCCACTGCAATGAATCTGAATAACTCCTCCTTTAGGGCGCAAGCAACTCCCCTCCCCCTTGCAGTCTTTCCAATTCACGATACAAAATGACGGACAGGACAGGTTGCCTGACTTTCCGTCACTGCCACCCTTTGCCATCCTTACCCGTAGAAAGCCCTTTCATCATCCCCAAACCCTAATCTTTTCCCTTTCCTTCCCAGCCCCCAAACCCTGCCCTCTGTACCTTTCTCACCACCCGCTTCCCTTCTCCTGTCATCCCCCTACCACCCGGGAAAAAAAGAGATTGCCCCCTCCTTCCACTAGCCCACCCTCCCACCCAAAGAACAACTTCTTCTGCGCAGCTTGTTTTCTAGGCAGCAGCGCTATTGTGATGTCATCGGGGGGCATTGTGACAAGCCGCCAGTGTTCCGTCTCTTCATGTTGTGCACAGTTCAAACGGAAAATACATCAACAGGCAGACTACAGAAAAGCTTACTATCAAAGGTTAGAGGGGGGCTTTCTCAGAGGGCTTTTTACAGTTTTTCTATTCCCAATTAGCCGTTTAAGTGTACTTATTGAAAGTAGTAATTCTTTCATAGGCCGCCCTTTCTTAGTATTTGACGTTCCTTATATTGCGGTATGAGGCTTCGCAGTAGGTTGCAAACATTCATCACCCATGACTGTCCCCAATTGAGCTCAGAAGCTCAATGTCTATCATGACCTCTCTTTTAGAATGTCCAAGAGCAAGCAAACTATTCCTCCAGGAGAGGGCGCCAACAGACTACTAAAGAGATCATCATTACTCAAAGAAAACCCCAAAAACCAATGCATGATAGGAATAAACAGGTAACTTTCTTTGGAGTGGAAGCGGAGAGATCGCACCAGATGCCAATTCTAGATCTTATCACACCTGTGGTCACTGCAGCAGCAGGTGAATCCACTTTGTCGAAAAGGGATCTATTCCATTCAATTGCAAATGATCTAGATAAGACAGAGAACTGCAGCACGGGGACATAGCCGAGTTGGTCAGGTTGAGTGGTGATGAGTTTGCTATTTGGATGAATAAAGAAAGTCAAAAGTGTGAAAGATAAAAAACAAAAGGAGGAAGTGTGAAAAGTGAATGGGCCAAATTGAGGTGCATATGAAGACGTATGCTTTCTTCCAATTCATTAAATCGGGCTAATATGAATCAGGTGAATTGAGTTCTGCTTTTGGAAACTGGGTTAAGAAGGGGTGCACCGTTCCTGGAGGTACTGCAATACCAGGTCAATGCGTGGAGTGGACAGAGCAAGCTCTTTTTCCATCTCCCTGTTCTAAAAATCCATTTAATATATGGTCCCCAGATAGGGGACGTATCAGATATTAAACTGATAAGAACAGATACTACACTTGATCTTAGCCAAAAGGCTGAGAAGCGATAACCAGAATTGGTTTGGGCCTCGAGTGGCACCCTGGCCTATGCCGGACACATCTTAGGGAGAGAGAGCGAGAGGGAGACAAACCCACGCCTACACAAGACATTTTGTCACCCAAGCCAACCCTTGAAAAGGCTGCTTTGCAGAGCAAAAACAAGAAGAATGGTGCGTTTTGCAGCCGCCGCCCACTGCAATGAATCTGAATAACTCCTCCTTTAGGGCGCAAGCAACTCCCCTCCCCCTTGCAGTCTTTCCAATTCACGATACAAAAAGACGGACAGGACAGGTTGCCTGACTTTCCGTCACTGCCACCCTTTGCCATCCTTACCCGTAGAAAGCCCTTTCATCATCCCCAAACCCTAATCTTTTCCCTTTCCTTCCCAGCCCCCAAACCCTGCCCTCTGTACCTTTCTCACCACCCGCTTCCCTTCTCCTGTCATCCCCCTACCACCCGGGAAAAAAAGAGATTGCCCCCTCCTTCCACTAGCCCACCCTCCCACCCAAAGAACAACTTCTTCTGCGCAGCTTGTTTTCTAGGCAGCAGCGCTATTGTGATGTCATCGGGGGGCATTGTGACAAGCCGCCAGTGTTCCGTCTCTTCATGTTGTGCACAGTTCAAACGGAAAATACATCAACAGGCAGACTACAGAAAAGCTTACTATCAAAGGTTAGAGGGGGGCTTTCTCAGAGGGCTTTTTACAGTTTTTCTATTCCCAATTAGCCGTTTAAGTGTACTTATTGAAAGTAGTAATTCTTTCATAGGCCGCCCTTTCTTAGTATTTGACGTTCCTTATATTGCGGTATGAGGCTTCGCAGTAGGTTGCAAACATTCATCACCCATGACTGTCCCCAATTGAGCTCAGAAGCTCAATGTCTATCATGACCTCTCTTTTAGAATGTCCAAGAGCAAGCAAACTATTCCTCCAGGAGAGGGCGCCAACAGACTACTAAAGAGATCATCATTACTCAAAGAAAACCCCAAAAACCAATGCATGATAGGAATAAACAGGTAACTTTCTTTGGAGTGGAAGCGGAGAGATCGCACCAGATGCCAATTCTAGATCTTATCACACCTGTGGTCACTGCAGCAGCAGGTGAATCCACTTTGTCCAAAAGGGATCTATTCCATTCAATTGCAAATGATCTAGATAAGACAGAGAACTGCAGCACGGGGACATAGCCGAGTTGGTCAGGTTGAGTGGTGATGAGTTTGCTATTTGGATGAATAAAGAAAGTCAAAAGTGTGAAAGATAAAAAACAAAAGGAGGAAGTGTGAAAAGTGAATGGGCCAAATTGAGGTGCATATGAAGACGTATGCTTTCTTCCAATTCATTAAATCGGGCTAATATGAATCAGGTGAATTGAGTTCTGCTTTTGGAAACTGGGTTAAGAAGGGGTGCACCGTTCCTGGAGGTACTGCAATACCAGGTCAATGCGTGGAGTGGACAGAGCAAGCTCTTTTTCCATCTCCCTGTTCTAAAAATCCATTTAATATATGGTCCCCAGATAGGGGACGTATCAGATATTAAACTGATAAGAACAGATACTACACTTGATCTTAGCCAAAAGGCCGAGAAGCGATAACCAGAATTGGTTTGGGCCTCGAGTGGCACCCTGGCCTATGCCGGACACATCTTAGGGAGAGAGAGCGAGAGGGAGACAAACCCACGCCTACACAAGACATTTTGTCACCCAAGCCAACCCTTGAAAAGGCTGCTTTGCAGAGCAAAAACAAGAAGAATGGTGCGTTTTGCAGCCGCCGCCCACTGCAATGAATCTGAATAACTCCTCCTTTAGGGCGCAAGCAACTCCCCTCCCCCTTGCAGTCTTTCCAATTCACGATACAAAAAGACGGACAGGACAGGTTGCCTGACTTTCCGTCACTGCCACCCTTTGCCATCCTTACCCGTAGAAAGCCCTTTCATCATCCCCAAACCCTAATCTTTTCCCTTTCCTTCCCAGCCCCCAAACCCTGCCCTCTGTACCTTTCTCACCACCCGCTTCCCTTCTCCTGTCATCCCCCTACCACCCGGGAAAAAAAGAGATTGCCCCCTCCTTCCACTAGCCCACCCTCCCACCCAAAGAACAACTTCTTCTGCGCAGCTTGTTTTCTAGGCAGCAGCGCTATTGTGATGTCATCGGGGGGCATTGTGACAAGCCGCCAGTGTTCCGTCTCTTCATGTTGTGCACAGTTCAAACGGAAAATACATCAACAGGCAGACTACAGAAAAGCTTACTATCAAAGGTTAGAGGGGGGCTTTCTCAGAGGGCTTTTTACAGTTTTTCTATTCCCAATTAGCCGTTTAAGTGTACTTATTGAAAGTAGTAATTCTTTCATAGGCCGCCCTTTCTTAGTATTTGACGTTCCTTATATTGCGGTATGAGGCTTCGCAGTAGGTTGCAAACATTCATCACCCATGACTGTCCCCAATTGAGCTCAGAAGCTCAATGTCTATCATGACCTCTCTTTTAGAATGTCCAAGAGCAAGCAAACTATTCCTCCAGGAGAGGGCGCCAACAGACTACTAAAGAGATCATCATTACTCAAAGAAAACCCCAAAAACCAATGCATGATAGGAATAAACAGGTAACTTTCTTTGGAGTGGAAGCGGAGAGATCGCACCAGATGCCAATTCTAGATCTTATCACACCTGTGGTCACTGCAGCAGCAGGTGAATCCACTTTGTCCAAAAGGGATCTATTCCATTCAATTGCAAATGATCTAGATAAGACAGAGAACTGCAGCACGGGGACATAGGCGAGTTGGTCAGGTTGAGTGGTGATGAGTTTGCTATTTGGATGAATAAAGAAAGTCAAAAGTGTGAAAGATAAAAAACAAAAGGAGGAAGTGTGAAAAGTGAATGGGCCAAATTGAGGTGCATATGAAGACGTATGCTTTCTTCCAATTCATTAAATCGGGCTAATATGAATCAGGTGAATTGAGTTCTGCTTTTGGAAACTGGGTTAAGAAGGGGTGCACCGTTCCTGGAGGTACTGCAATACCAGGTCAATGCGTGGAGTGGACAGAGCAAGCTCTTTTTCCATCTCCCTGTTCTAAAAATCCATTTAATATATGGTCCCCAGATAGGGGACGTATCAGATATTAAACTGATAAGAACAGATACTACACTTGATCTTAGCCAAAAGGCCGAGAAGCGATAACCAGAATTGGTTTGGGCCTCGAGTGGCACCCTGGCCTATGCCGGACACATCTTAGGGAGAGAGAGCGAGAGGGAGACAAACCCACGCCTACACAAGACATTTTGTCACCCAAGCCAACCCTTGAAAAGGCTGCTTTGCAGAGCAAAAACAAGAAGAATGGTGCGTTTTGCAGCCGCCGCCCACTGCAATGAATCTGAATAACTCCTCCTTTAGGGCGCAAGCAACTCCCCTCCCCCTTGCAGTCTTTCCAATTCACGATACAAAAAGACGGACAGGACAGGTTGCCTGACTTTCCGTCACTGCCACCCTTTGCCATCCTTACCCGTAGAAAGCCCTTTCATCATCCCCAAACCCTAATCTTTTCCCTTTCCTTCCCAGCCCCCAAACCCTGCCCTCTGTACCTTTCTCACCACCCGCTTCCCTTCTCCTGTCATCCCCCTACCACCCGGGAAAAAAAGAGATTGCCCCCTCCTTCCACTAGCCCACCCTCCCACCCAAAGAACAACTTCTTCTGCGCAGCTTGTTTTCTAGGCAGCAGCGCTATTGTGATGTCATCGGGGGGCATTGTGACAAGCCGCCAGTGTTCCGTCTCTTCATGTTGTGCACAGTTCAAACGGAAAATACATCAACAGGCAGACTACAGAAAAGCTTACTATCAAAGGTTAGAGGGGGGCTTTCTCAGAGGGCTTTTTACAGTTTTTCTATTCCCAATTAGCCGTTTAAGTGTACTTATTGAAAGTAGTAATTCTTTCATAGGCCGCCCTTTCTTAGTATTTGACGTTCCTTATATTGCGGTATGAGGCTTCGCAGTAGGTTGCAAACATTCATCACCCATGACTGTCCCCAATTGAGCTCAGAAGCTCAATGTCTATCATGACCTCTCTTTTAGAATGTCCAAGAGCAAGCAAACTATTCCTCCAGGAGAGGGCGCCAACAGACTACTAAAGAGATCATCATTACTCAAAGAAAACCCCAAAAACCAATGCATGATAGGAATAAACAGGTAACTTTCTTTGGAGTGGAAGCGGAGAGATCGCACCAGATGCCAATTCTAGATCTTATCACACCTGTGGTCACTGCAGCAGCAGGTGAATCCACTTTGTCCAAAAGGGATCTATTCCATTCAATTGCAAATGATCTAGATAAGACAGAGAACTGCAGCACGGGGACATAGCCGAGTTGGTCAGGTTGAGTGGTGATGAGTTTGCTATTTGGATGAATAAAGAAAGTCAAAAGTGTGAAAGATAAAAAACAAAAGGAGGAAGTGTGAAAAGTGAATGGGCCAAATTGAGGTGCATATGAAGACGTATGCTTTCTTCCAATTCATTAAATCGGGCTAATATGAATCAGGTGAATTGAGTTCTGCTTTTGGAAACTGGGTTAAGAAGGGGTGCACCGTTCCTGGAGGTACTGCAATACCAGGTCAATGCGTGGAGTGGACAGAGCAAGCTCTTTTTCCATCTCCCTGTTCTAAAAATCCATTTAATATATGGTCCCCAGATAGGGGACGTATCAGATATTAAACTGATAAGAACAGATACTACACTTGATCTTAGCCAAAAGGCCGAGAAGCGATAACCAGAATTGGTTTGGGCCTCGAGTGGCACCCTGGCCTATGCCGGACACATCTTAGGGAGAGAGAGCGAGAGGGAGACAAACCCACGCCTACACAAGACATTTTGTCACCCAAGCCAACCCTTGAAAAGGCTGCTTTGCAGAGCAAAAACAAGAAGAATGGTGCGTTTTGCAGCCGCCGCCCACTGCAATGAATCTGAATAACTCCTCCTTTAGGGCGCAAGCAACTCCCCTCCCCCTTGCAGTCTTTCCAATTCACGATACAAAAAGACGGACAGGACAGGTTGCCTGACTTTCCGTCACTGCCACCCTTTGCCATCCTTACCCGTAGAAAGCCCTTTCATCATCCCCAAACCCTAATCTTTTCCCTTTCCTTCCCAGCCCCCAAACCCTGCCCTCTGTACCTTTCTCACCACCCGCTTCCCTTCTCCTGTCATCCCCCTACCACCCGGGAAAAAAAGAGATTGCCCCCTCCTTCCACTAGCCCACCCTCCCACCCAAAGAACAACTTCTTCTGCGCAGCTTGTTTTCTAGGCAGCAGCGCTATTGTGATGTCATCGGGGGGCATTGTGACAAGCCGCCAGTGTTCCGTCTCTTCATGTTGTGCACAGTTCAAACGGAAAATACATCAACAGGCAGACTACAGAAAAGCTTACTATCAAAGGTTAGAGGGGGGCTTTCTCAGAGGGCTTTTTACAGTTTTTCTATTCCCAATTAGCCGTTTAAGTGTACTTATTGAAAGTAGTAATTCTTTCATAGGCCGCCCTTTCTTAGTATTTGACGTTCCTTATATTGCGGTATGAGGCTTCGCAGTAGGTTGCAAACATTCATTACCCATGACTGTCCCCAATTGAGCTCAGAAGCTCAATGTCTATCATGACCTCTCTTTTAGAATGTCCAAGAGCAAGCAAACTATTCCTCCAGGAGAGGGCGCCAACAGACTACTAAAGAGATCATCATTACTCAAAGAAAACCCCAAAAACCAATGCATGATAGGAATAAACAGGTAACTTTCTTTGGAGTGGAAGCGGAGAGATCGCACCAGATGCCAATTCTAGATCTTATCACACCTGTGGTCACTGCAGCAGCAGGTGAATCCACTTTGTCCAAAAGGGATCTATTCCATTCAATTGCAAATGATCTAGATAAGACAGAGAACTGCAGCACGGGGACATAGCCGAGTTGGTCAGGTTGAGTGGTGATGAGTTTGCTATTTGGATGAATAAAGAAAGTCAAAAGTGTGAAAGATAAAAAACAAAAGGAGGAAGTGTGAAAAGTGAATGGGCCAAATTGAGGTGCATATGAAGACGTATGCTTTCTTCCAATTCATTAAATCGGGCTAATATGAATCAGGTGAATTGAGTTCTGCTTTTGGAAACTGGGTTAAGAAGGGGTGCACCGTTCCTGGAGGTACTGCAATACCAGGTCAATGCGTGGAGTGGACAGAGCAAGCTCTTTTTCCATCTCCCTGTTCTAAAAATCCATTTAATATATGGTCCCCAGATAGGGGACGTATCAGATATTAAACTGATAAGAACAGATACTACACTTGATCTTAGCCAAAAGGCCGAGAAGCGATAACCAGAATTGGTTTGGGCCTCGAGTGGCACCCTGGCCTATGCCGGACACATCTTAGGGAGAGAGAGCGAGAGGGAGACAAACCCACGCCTACACAAGACATTTTGTCACCCAAGCCAACCCTTGAAAAGGCTGCTTTGCAGAGCAAAAACAAGAAGAATGGTGCGTTTTGCAGCCGCCGCCCACTGCAATGAATCTGAATAACTCCTCCTTTAGGGCGCAAGCAACTCCCCTCCCCCTTGCAGTCTTTCCAATTCACGATACAAAAAGACGGACAGGACAGGTTGCCTGACTTTCCGTCACTGCCACCCTTTGCCATCCTTACCCGTAGAAAGCCCTTTCATCATCCCCAAACCCTAATCTTTTCCCTTTCCTTCCCAGCCCCCAAACCCTGCCCTCTGTACCTTTCTCACCACCCGCTTCCCTTCTCCTGTCATCCCCCTACCACCCGGGAAAAAAAGAGATTGCCCCCTCCTTCCACTAGCCCACCCTCCCACCCAAAGAACAACTTCTTCTGCGCAGCTTGTTTTCTAGGCAGCAGCGCTATTGTGATGTCATCGGGGGGCATTGTGACAAGCCGCCAGTGTTCCGTCTCTTCATGTTGTGCACAGTTCAAACGGAAAATACATCAACAGGCAGACTACAGAAAAGCTTACTATCAAAGGTTAGAGGGGGGCTTTCTCAGAGGGCTTTTTACAGTTTTTCTATTCCCAATTAGCCGTTTAAGTGTACTTATTGAAAGTAGTAATTCTTTCATAGGCCGCCCTTTCTTAGTATTTGACGTTCCTTATATTGCGGTATGAGGCTTCGCAGTAGGTTGCAAACATTCATCACCCATGACTGTCCCCAATTGAGCTCAGAAGCTCAATGTCTATCATGACCTCTCTTTTAGAATGTCCAAGAGCAAGCAAACTATTCCTCCAGGAGAGGGCGCCAACAGACTACTAAAGAGATCATCATTACTCAAAGAAAACCCCAAAAACCAATGCATGATAGGAATAAACAGGTAACTTTCTTTGGAGTGGAAGCGGAGAGATCGCACCAGATGCCAATTCTAGATCTTATCACACCTGTGGTCACTGCAGCAGCAGGTGAATCCACTTTGTCCAAAAGGGATCTATTCCATTCAATTGCAAATGATCTAGATAAGACAGAGAACTGCAGCACGGGGACATAGCCGAGTTGGTCAGGTTGAGTGGTGATGAGTTTGCTATTTGGATGAATAAAGAAAGTCAAAAGTGTGAAAGATAAAAAACAAAAGGAGGAAGTGTGAAAAGTGAATGGGCCAAATTGAGGTGCATATGAAGACGTATGCTTTCTTCCAATTCATTAAATCGGGCTAATATGAATCAGGTGAATTGAGTTCTGCTTTTGGAAACTGGGTTAAGAAGGGGTGCACCGTTCCTGGAGGTACTGCAATACCAGGTCAATGCGTGGAGTGGACAGAGCAAGCTCTTTTTCCATCTCCCTGTTCTAAAAATCCATTTAATATATGGTCCCCAGATAGGGGACGTATCAGATATTAAACTGATAAGAACAGATACTACACTTGATCTTAGCCAAAAGGCCGAGAAGCGATAACCAGAATTGGTTTGGGCCTCGAGTGGCACCCTGGCCTATGCCGGACACATCTTAGGGAGAGAGAGCGAGAGGGAGACAAACCCACGCCTACACAAGACATTTTGTCACCCAAGCCAACCCTTGAAAAGGCTGCTTTGCAGAGCAAAAACAAGAAGAATGGTGCGTTTTGCAGCCGCCGCCCACTGCAATGAATCTGAATAACTCCTCCTTTAGGGCGCAAGCAACTCCCCTCCCCCTTGCAGTCTTTCCAATTCACGATACAAAAAGACGGACAGGACAGGTTGCCTGACTTTCCGTCACTGCCACCCTTTGCCATCCTTACCCGTAGAAAGCCCTTTCATCATCCCCAAACCCTAATCTTTTCCCTTTCCTTCCCAGCCCCCAAACCCTGCCCTCTGTACCTTTCTCACCACCCGCTTCCCTTCTCCTGTCATCTCCCTACCACCCGGGAAAAAAAGAGATTGCCCCCTCCTTCCACTAGCCCACCCTCCCACCCAAAGAACAACTTCTTCTGCGCAGCTTGTTTTCTAGGCAGCAGCGCTATTGTGATGTCATCGGGGGGCATTGTGACAAGCCGCCAGTGTTCCGTCTCTTCATGTTGTGCACAGTTCAAACGGAAAATACATCAACAGGCAGACTACAGAAAAGCTTACTATCAAAGGTTAGAGGGGGGCTTTCTCAGAGGGCTTTTTACAGTTTTTCTATTCCCAATTAGCCGTTTAAGTGTACTTATTGAAAGTAGTAATTCTTTCATAGGCCGCCCTTTCTTAGTATTTGACGTTCCTTATATTGCGGTATGAGGCTTCGCAGTAGGTTGCAAACATTCATCACCCATGACTGTCCCCAATTGAGCTCAGAAGCTCAATGTCTATCATGACCTCTCTTTTAGAATGTCCAAGAGCAAGCAAACTATTCCTCCAGGAGAGGGCGCCAACAGACTACTAAAGAGATCATCATTACTCAAAGAAAACCCCAAAAACCAATGCATGATAGGAATAAACAGGTAACTTTCTTTGGAGTGGAAGCGGAGAGATCGCACCAGATGCCAATTCTAGATCTTATCACACCTGTGGTCACTGCAGCAGCAGGTGAATCCACTTTGTCCAAAAGGGATCTATTCCATTCAATTGCAAATGATCTAGATAAGACAGAGAACTGCAGCACGGGGACATAGCCGAGTTGGTCAGGTTGAGTGGTGATGAGTTTGCTATTTGGATGAATAAAGAAAGTCAAAAGTGTGAAAGATAAAAAACAAAAGGAGGAAGTGTGAAAAGTGAATGGGCCAAATTGAGGTGCATATGAAGACGTATGCTTTCTTCCAATTCATTAAATCGGGCTAATATGAATCAGGTGAATTGAGTTCTGCTTTTGGAAACTGGGTTAAGAAGGGGTGCACCGTTCCTGGAGGTACTGCAATACCAGGTCAATGCGTGGAGTGGACAGAGCAAGCTCTTTTTCCATCTCCCTGTTCTAAAAATCCATTTAATATATGGTCCCCAGATAGGGGACGTATCAGATATTAAACTGATAAGAACAGATACTACACTTGATCTTAGCCAAAAGGCCGAGAAGCGATAACCAGAATTGGTTTGGGCCTCGAGTGGCACCCTGGCCTATGCCGGACACATCTTAGGGAGAGAGAGCGAGAGGGAGACAAACCCACGCCTACACAAGACATTTTGTCACCCAAGCCAACCCTTGAAAAGGCTGCTTTGCAGAGCAAAAACAAGAAGAATGGTGCGTTTTGCAGCCGCCGCCCACTGCAATGAATCTGAATAACTCCTCCTTTAGGGCGCAAGCAACTCCCCTCCCCCTTGCAGTCTTTCCAATTCACGATACAAAAAGACGGACAGGACAGGTTGCCTGACTTTCCGTCACTGCCACCCTTTGCCATCCTTACCCGTAGAAAGCCCTTTCATCATCCCCAAACCCTAATCTTTTCCCTTTCCTTCCCAGCCCCCAAACCCTGCCCTCTGTACCTTTCTCACCACCCGCTTCCCTTCTCCTGTCATCCCCCTACCACCCGGGAAAAAAAGAGATTGCCCCCTCCTTCCACTAGCCCACCCTCCCACCCAAAGAACAACTTCTTCTGCGCAGCTTGTTTTCTAGGCAGCAGCGCTATTGTGATGTCATCGGGGGGCATTGTGACAAGCCGCCAGTGTTCCGTCTCTTCATGTTGTGCACAGTTCAAACGGAAAATACATCAACAGGCAGACTACAGAAAAGCTTACTATCAAAGGTTAGAGGGGGGCTTTCTCAGAGGGCTTTTTACAGTTTTTCTATTCCCAATTAGCCGTTTAAGTGTACTTATTGAAAGTAGTAATTCTTTCATAGGCCGCCCTTTCTTAGTATTTGACGTTCCTTATATTGCGGTATGAGGCTTCGCAGTAGGTTGCAAACATTCATCACCCATGACTGTCCCCAATTGAGCTCAGAAGCTCAATGTCTATCATGACCTCTCTTTTAGAATGTCCAAGAGCAAGCAAACTATTCCTCCAGGAGAGGGCGCCAACAGACTACTAAAGAGATCATCATTACTCAAAGAAAACCCCAAAAACCAATGCATGATAGGAATAAACAGGTAACTTTCTTTGGAGTGGAAGCGGAGAGATCGCACCAGATGCCAATTCTAGATCTTATCACACCTGTGGTCACTGCAGCAGCAGGTGAATCCACTTTGTCCAAAAGGGATCTATTCCATTCAATTGCAAATGATCTAGATAAGACAGAGAACTGCAGCACGGGGACATAGCCGAGTTGGTCAGGTTGAGTGGTGATGAGTTTGCTATTTGGATGAATAAAGAAAGTCAAAAGTGTGAAAGATAAAAAACAAAAGGAGGAAGTGTGAAAAGTGAATGGGCCAAATTGAGGTGCATATGAAGACGTATGCTTTCTTCCAATTCATTAAATCGGGCTAATATGAATCAGGTGAATTGAGTTCTGCTTTTGGAAACTGGGTTAAGAAGGGGTGCACCGTTCCTGGAGGTACTGCAATACCAGGTCAATGCGTGGAGTGGACAGAGCAAGCTCTTTTTCCATCTCCCTGTTCTAAAAATCCATTTAATATATGGTCCCCAGATAGGGGACGTATCAGATATTAAACTGATAAGAACAGATACTACACTTGATCTTAGCCAAAAGGCCGAGAAGCGATAACCAGAATTGGTTTGGGCCTCGAGTGGCACCCTGGCCTATGCCGGACACATCTTAGGGAGAGAGAGCGAGAGGGAGACAAACCCACGCCTACACAAGACATTTTGTCACCCAAGCCAACCCTTGAAAAGGCTGCTTTGCAGAGCAAAAACAAGAAGAATGGTGCGTTTTGCAGCCGCCGCCCACTGCAATGAATCTGAATAACTCCTCCTTTAGGGCGCAAGCAACTCCCCTCCCCCTTGCAGTCTTTCCAATTCACGATACAAAAAGACGGACAGGACAGGTTGCCTGACTTTCCGTCACTGCCACCCTTTGCCATCCTTACCCGTAGAAAGCCCTTTCATCATCCCCAAACCCTAATCTTTTCCCTTTCCTTCCCAGCCCCCAAACCCTGCCCTCTGTACCTTTCTCACCACCCGCTTCCCTTCTCCTGTCATCCCCCTACCACCCGGGAAAAAAAGAGATTGCCCCCTCCTTCCACTAGCCCACCCTCCCACCCAAAGAACAACTTCTTCTGCGCAGCTTGTTTTCTAGGCAGCAGCGCTATTGTGATGTCATCGGGGGGCATTGTGACAAGCCGCCAGTGTTCCGTCTCTTCATGTTGTGCACAGTTCAAACGGAAAATACATCAACAGGCAGACTACAGAAAAGCTTACTATCAAAGGTTAGAGGGGGGCTTTCTCAGAGGGCTTTTTACAGTTTTTCTATTCCCAATTAGCCGTTTAAGTGTACTTATTGAAAGTAGTAATTCTTTCATAGGCCGCCCTTTCTTAGTATTTGACGTTCCTTATATTGCGGTATGAGGCTTCGCAGTAGGTTGCAAACATTCATCACCCATGACTGTCCCCAATTGAGCTCAGAAGCTCAATGTCTATCATGACCTCTCTTTTAGAATGTCCAAGAGCAAGCAAACTATTCCTCCAGGAGAGGGCGCCAACAGACTACTAAAGAGATCATCATTACTCAAAGAAAACCCCAAAAACCAATGCATGATAGGAATAAACAGGTAACTTTCTTTGGAGTGGAAGCGGAGAGATCGCACCAGATGCCAATTCTAGATCTTATCACACCTGTGGTCACTGCAGCAGCAGGTGAATCCACTTTGTCCAAAAGGGATCTATTCCATTCAATTGCAAATGATCTAGATAAGACAGAGAACTGCAGCACGGGGACATAGCCGAGTTGGTCAGGTTGAGTGGTGATGAGTTTGCTATTTGGATGAATAAAGAAAGTCAAAAGTGTGAAAGATAAAAAACAAAAGGAGGAAGTGTGAAAAGTGAATGGGCCAAATTGAGGTGCATATGAAGACGTATGCTTTCTTCCAATTCATTAAATCGGGCTAATATGAATCAGGTGAATTGAGTTCTGCTTTTGGAAACTGGGTTAAGAAGGGGTGCACCGTTCCTGGAGGTACTGCAATACCAGGTCAATGCGTGGAGTGGACAGAGCAAGCTCTTTTTCCATCTCCCTGTTCTAAAAATCCATTTAATATATGGTCCCCAGATAGGGGACGTATCAGATATTAAACTGATAAGAACAGATACTACACTTGATCTTAGCCAAAAGGCCGAGAAGCGATAACCAGAATTGGTTTGGGCCTCGAGTGGCACCCTGGCCTATGCCGGACACATCTTAGGGAGAGAGAGCGAGAGGGAGACAAACCCACGCCTACACAAGACATTTTGTCACCCAAGCCAACCCTTGAAAAGGCTGCTTTGCAGAGCAAAAACAAGAAGAATGGTGCGTTTTGCAGCCGCCGCCCACTGCAATGAATCTGAATAACTCCTCCTTTAGGGCGCAAGCAACTCCCCTCCCCCTTGCAGTCTTTCCAATTCACGATACAAAAAGACGGACAGGACAGGTTGCCTGACTTTCCGTCACTGCCACCCTTTGCCATCCTTACCCGTAGAAAGCCCTTTCATCATCCCCAAACCCTAATCTTTTCCCTTTCCTTCCCAGCCCCCAAACCCTGCCCTCTGTACCTTTCTCACCACCCGCTTCCCTTCTCCTGTCATCCCCCTACCACCCGGGAAAAAAAGAGATTGCCCCCTCCTTCCACTAGCCCACCCTCCCACCCAAAGAACAACTTCTTCTGCGCAGCTTGTTTTCTAGGCAGCAGCGCTATTGTGATGTCATCGGGGGGCATTGTGACAAGCCGCCAGTGTTCCGTCTCTTCATGTTGTGCACAGTTCAAACGGAAAATACATCAACAGGCAGACTACAGAAAAGCTTACTATCAAAGGTTAGAGGGGGGCTTTCTCAGAGGGCTTTTTACAGTTTTTCTATTCCCAATTAGCCGTTTAAGTGTACTTATTGAAAGTAGTAATTCTTTCATAGGCCGCCCTTTCTTAGTATTTGACGTTCCTTATATTGCGGTATGAGGCTTCGCAGTAGGTTGCAAACATTCATCACCCATGACTGTCCCCAATTGAGCTCAGAAGCTCAATGTCTATCATGACCTCTCTTTTAGAATGTCCAAGAGCAAGCAAACTATTCCTCCAGGAGAGGGCGCCAACAGACTACTAAAGAGATCATCATTACTCAAAGAAAACCCCAAAAACCAATGCATGATAGGAATAAACAGTTAACTTTCTTTGGAGTGGAAGCGGAGAGATCGCACCAGATGCCAATTCTAGATCTTATCACACCTGTGGTCACTGCAGCAGCAGGTGAATCCACTTTGTCCAAAAGGGATCTATTCCATTCAATTGCAAATGATCTAGATAAGACAGAGAACTGCAGCACGGGGACATAGCCGAGTTGGTCAGGTTGAGTGGTGATGAGTTTGCTATTTGGATGAATAAAGAAAGTCAAAAGTGTGAAAGATAAAAAACAAAAGGAGGAAGTGTGAAAAGTGAATGGGCCAAATTGAGGTGCATATGAAGACGTATGCTTTCTTCCAATTCATTAAATCGGGCTAATATGAATCAGGTGAATTGAGTTCTGCTTTTGGAAACTGGGTTAAGAAGGGGTGCACCGTTCCTGGAGGTACTGCAATACCAGGTCAATGCGTGGAGTGGACAGAGCAAGCTCTTTTTCCATCTCCCTGTTCTAAAAATCCATTTAATATATGGTCCCCAGATAGGGGACGTATCAGATATTAAACTGATAAGAACAGATACTACACTTGATCTTAGCCAAAAGGCCGAGAAGCGATAACCAGAATTGGTTTGGGCCTCGAGTGGCACCCTGGCCTATGCCGGACACATCTTAGGGAGAGAGAGCGAGAGGGAGACAAACCCACGCCTACACAAGACATTTTGTCACCCAAGCCAACCCTTGAAAAGGCTGCTTTGCAGAGCAAAAACAAGAAGAATGGTGCGTTTTGCAGCCGCCGCCCACTGCAATGAATCTGAATAACTCCTCCTTTAGGGCGCAAGCAACTCCCCTCCCCCTTGCAGTCTTTCCAATTCACGATACAAAAAGACGGACAGGACAGGTTGCCTGACTTTCCGTCACTGCCACCCTTTGCCATCCTTACCCGTAGAAAGCCCTTTCATCATCCCCAAACCCTAATCTTTTCCCTTTCCTTCCCAGCCCCCAAACCCTGCCCTCTGTACCTTTCTCACCACCCGCTTCCCTTCTCCTGTCATCCCCCTACCACCCGGGAAAAAAAGAGATTGCCCCCTCCTTCCACTAGCCCACCCTCCCACCCAAAGAACAACTTCTTCTGCGCAGCTTGTTTTCTAGGCAGCAGCGCTATTGTGATGTCATCGGGGGGCATTGTGACAAGCCGCCAGTGTTCCGTCTCTTCATGTTGTGCACAGTTCAAACGGAAAATACATCAACAGGCAGACTACAGAAAAGCTTACTATCAAAGGTTAGAGGGGGGCTTTCTCAGAGGGCTTTTTACAGTTTTTCTATTCCCAATTAGCCGTTTAAGTGTACTTATTGAAAGTAGTAATTCTTTCATAGGCCGCCCTTTCTTAGTATTTGACGTTCCTTATATTGCGGTATGAGGCTTCGCAGTAGGTTGCAAACATTCATCACCCATGACTGTCCCCAATTGAGCTCAGAAGCTCAATGTCTATCATGACCTCTCTTTTAGAATGTCCAAGAGCAAGCAAACTATTCCTCCAGGAGAGGGCGCCAACAGACTACTAAAGAGATCATCATTACTCAAAGAAAACCCCAAAAACCAATGCATGATAGGAATAAACAGGTAACTTTCTTTGGAGTGGAAGCGGAGAGATCGCACCAGATGCCAATTCTAGATCTTATCACACCTGTGGTCACTGCAGCAGCAGGTGAATCCACTTTGTCCAAAAGGGATCTATTCCATTCAATTGCAGATGATCTAGATAAGACAGAGAACTGCAGCACGGGGACATAGCCGAGTTGGTCAGGTTGAGTGGTGATGAGTTTGCTATTTGGATGAATAAAGAAAGTCAAAAGTGTGAAAGATAAAAAACAAAAGGAGGAAGTGTGAAAAGTGAATGGGCCAAATTGAGGTGCATATGAAGACGTATGCTTTCTTCCAATTCATTAAATCGGGCTAATATGAATCAGGTGAATTGAGTTCTGCTTTTGGAAACTGGGTTAAGAAGGGGTGCACCGTTCCTGGAGGTACTGCAATACCAGGTCAATGCGTGGAGTGGACAGAGCAAGCTCTTTTTCCATCTCCCTGTTCTAAAAATCCATTTAATATATGGTCCCCAGATAGGGGACGTATCAGATATTAAACTGATAAGAACAGATACTACACTTGATCTTAGCCAAAAGGCCGAGAAGCGATAACCAGAATTGGTTTGGGCCTCGAGTGGCACCCTGGCCTATGCCGGACACATCTTAGGGAGAGAGAGCGAGAGGGAGACAAACCCACGCCTACACAAGACATTTTGTCACCCAAGCCAACCCTTGAAAAGGCTGCTTTGCAGAGCAAAAACAAGAAGAATGGTGCGTTTTGCAGCCGCCGCCCACTGCAATGAATCTGAATAACTCCTCCTTTAGGGCGCAAGCAACTCCCCTCCCCCTTGCAGTCTTTCCAATTCACGATACAAAAAGACGGACAGGACAGGTTGCCTGACTTTCCGTCACTGCCACCCTTTGCCATCCTTACCCGTAGAAAGCCCTTTCATCATCCCCAAACCCTAATCTTTTCCCTTTCCTTCCCAGCCCCCAAACCCTGCCCTCTGTACCTTTCTCACCACCCGCTTCCCTTCTCCTGTCATCCCCCTACCACCCGGGAAAAAAAGAGATTGCCCCCTCCTTCCACTAGCCCACCCTCCCACCCAAAGAACAACTTCTTCTGCGCAGCTTGTTTTCTAGGCAGCAGCGCTATTGTGATGTCATCGGGGGGCATTGTGACAAGCCGCCAGTGTTCCGTCTCTTCATGTTGTGCACAGTTCAAACGGAAAATACATCAACAGGCAGACTACAGAAAAGCTTACTATCAAAGGTTAGAGGGGGGCTTTCTCAGAGGGCTTTTTACAGTTTTTCTATTCCCAATTAGCCATTTAAGTGTACTTATTGAAAGTAGTAATTCTTTCATAGGCCGCCCTTTCTTAGTATTTGACGTTCCTTATATTGCGGTATGAGGCTTCGCAGTAGGTTGCAAACATTCATCACCCATGACTGTCCCCAATTGAGCTCAGAAGCTCAATGTCTATCATGACCTCTCTTTTAGAATGTCCAAGAGCAAGCAAACTATTCCTCCAGGAGAGGGCGCCAACAGACTACTAAAGAGATCATCATTACTCAAAGAAAACCCCAAAAACCAATGCATGATAGGAATAAACAGGTAACTTTCTTTGGAGTGGAAGCGGAGAGATCGCACCAGATGCCAATTCTAGATCTTATCACACCTGTGGTCACTGCAGCAGCAGGTGAATCCACTTTGTCCAAAAGGGATCTATTCCATTCAATTGCAAATGATCTAGATAAGACAGAGAACTGCAGCACGGGGACATAGCCGAGTTGGTCAGGTTGAGTGGTGATGAGTTTGCTATTTGGATGAATAAAGAAAGTCAAAAGTGTGAAAGATAAAAAACAAAAGGAGGAAGTGTGAAAAGTGAATGGGCCAAATTGAGGTGCATATGAAGACGTATGCTTTCTTCCAATTCATTAAATCGGGCTAATATGAATCAGGTGAATTGAGTTCTGCTTTTGGAAACTGGGTTAAGAAGGGGTGCACCGTTCCTGGAGGTACTGCAATACCAGGTCAATGCGTGGAGTGGACAGAGCAAGCTCTTTTTCCATCTCCCTGTTCTAAAAATCCATTTAATATATGGTCCCCAGATAGGGGACGTATCAGATATTAAACTGATAAGAACAGATACTACACTTGATCTTAGCCAAAAGGCCGAGAAGCGATAACCAGAATTGGTTTGGGCCTCGAGTGGCACCCTGGCCTATGCCGGACACATCTTAGGGAGAGAGAGCGAGAGGGAGACAAACCCACGCCTACACAAGACATTTTGTCACCCAAGCCAACCCTTGAAAAGGCTGCTTTGCAGAGCAAAAACAAGAAGAATGGTGCGTTTTGCAGCCGCCGCCCACTGCAATGAATCTGAATAACTCCTCCTTTAGGGCGCAAGCAACTCCCCTCCCCCTTGCAGTCTTTCCAATTCACGATACAAAAAGACGGACAGGACAGGTTGCCTGACTTTCCGTCACTGCCACCCTTTGCCATCCTTACCCGTAGAAAGCCCTTTCATCATCCCCAAACCCTAATCTTTTCCCTTTCCTTCCCAGCCCCCAAACCCTGCCCTCTGTACCTTTCTCACCACCCGCTTCCCTTCTCCTGTCATCCCCCTACCACCCGGGAAAAAAAGAGATTGCCCCCTCCTTCCACTAGCCCACCCTCCCACCCAAAGAACAACTTCTTCTGCGCAGCTTGTTTTCTAGGCAGCAGCGCTATTGTGATGTCATCGGGGGGCATTGTGACAAGCCGCCAGTGTTCCGTCTCTTCATGTTGTGCACAGTTCAAACGGAAAATACATCAACAGGCAGACTACAGAAAAGCTTACTATCAAAGGTTAGAGGGGGGCTTTCTCAGAGGGCTTTTTACAGTTTTTCTATTCCCAATTAGCCGTTTAAGTGTACTTATTGAAAGTAGTAATTCTTTCATAGGCCGCCCTTTCTTAGTATTTGACGTTCCTTATATTGCGGTATGAGGCTTCGCAGTAGGTTGCAAACATTCATCACCCATGACTGTCCCCAATTGAGCTCAGAAGCTCAATGTCTATCATGACCTCTCTTTTAGAATGTCCAAGAGCAAGCAAACTATTCCTCCAGGAGAGGGCGCCAACAGACTACTAAAGAGATCATCATTACTCAAAGAAAACCCCAAAAACCAATGCATGATAGGAATAAACAGGTAACTTTCTTTGGAGTGGAAGCGGAGAGATCGCACCAGATGCCAATTCTAGATCTTATCACACCTGTGGTCACTGCAGCAGCAGGTGAATCCACTTTGTCCAAAAGGGATCTATTCCATTCAATTGCAAATGATCTAGATAAGACAGAGAACTGCAGCACGGGGACATAGCCGAGTTGGTCAGGTTGAGTGGTGATGAGTTTGCTATTTGGATGAATAAAGAAAGTCAAAAGTGTGAAAGATAAAAAACAAAAGGAGGAAGTGTGAAAAGTGAATGGGCCAAATTGAGGTGCATATGAAGACGTATGCTTTCTTCCAATTCATTAAATCGGGCTAATATGAATCAGGTGAATTGAGTTCTGCTTTTGGAAACTGGGTTAAGAAGGGGTGCACCGTTCCTGGAGGTACTGCAATACCAGGTCAATGCGTGGAGTGGACAGAGCAAGCTCTTTTTCCATCTCCCTGTTCTAAAAATCCATTTAATATATGGTCCCCAGATAGGGGACGTATCAGATATTAAACTGATAAGAACAGATACTACACTTGATCTTAGCCAAAAGGCCGAGAAGCGATAACCAGAATTGGTTTGGGCCTCGAGTGGCACCCTGGCCTATGCCGGACACATCTTAGGGAGAGAGAGCGAGAGGGAGACAAACCCACGCCTACACAAGACATTTTGTCACCCAAGCCAACCCTTGAAAAGGCTGCTTTGCAGAGCAAAAACAAGAAGAATGGTGCGTTTTGCAGCCGCCGCCCACTGCAATGAATCTGAATAACTCCTCCTTTAGGGCGCAAGCAACTCCCCTCCCCCTTGCAGTCTTTCCAATTCACGATACAAAAAGACGGACAGGACAGGTTGCCTGACTTTCCGTCACTGCCACCCTTTGCCATCCTTACCCGTAGAAAGCCCTTTCATCATCCCCAAACCCTAATCTTTTCCCTTTCCTTCCCAGCCCCCAAACCCTGCCCTCTGTACCTTTCTCACCACCCGCTTCCCTTCTCCTGTCATCCCCCTACCACCCGGGAAAAAAAGAGATTGCCCCCTCCTTCCACTAGCCCACCCTCCCACCCAAAGAACAACTTCTTCTGCGCAGCTTGTTTTCTAGGCAGCAGCGCTATTGTGATGTCATCGGGGGGCATTGTGACAAGCCGCCAGTGTTCCGTCTCTTCATGTTGTGCACAGTTCAAACGGAAAATACATCAACAGGCAGACTACAGAAAAGCTTACTATCAAAGGTTAGAGGGGGGCTTTCTCAGAGGGCTTTTTACAGTTTTTCTATTCCCAATTAGCCGTTTAAGTGTACTTATTGAAAGTAGTAATTCTTTCATAGGCCGCCCTTTCTTAGTATTTGACGTTCCTTATATTGCGGTATGAGGCTTCGCAGTAGGTTGCAAACATTCATCACCCATGACTGTCCCCAATTGAGCTCAGAAGCTCAATGTCTATCATGACCTCTCTTTTAGAATGTCCAAGAGCAAGCAAACTATTCCTCCAGGAGAGGGCGCCAACAGACTACTAAAGAGATCATCATTACTCAAAGAAAACCCCAAAAACCAATGCATGATAGGAATAAACAGGTAACTTTCTTTGGAGTGGAAGCGGAGAGATCGCACCAGATGCCAATTCTAGATCTTATCACACCTGTGGTCACTGCAGCAGCAGGTGAATCCACTTTGTCCAAAAGGGATCTATTCCATTCAATTGCAAATGATCTAGATAAGACAGAGAACTGCAGCACGGGGACATAGCCGAGTTGGTCAGGTTGAGTGGTGATGAGTTTGCTATTTGGATGAATAAAGAAAGTCAAAAGTGTGAAAGATAAAAAACAAAAGGAGGAAGTGTGAAAAGTGAATGGGCCAAATTGAGGTGCATATGAAGACGTATGCTTTCTTCCAATTCATTAAATCGGGCTAATATGAATCAGGTGAATTGAGTTCTGCTTTTGGAAACTGGGTTAAGAAGGGGTGCACCGTTCCTGGAGGTACTGCAATACCAGGTCAATGCGTGGAGTGGACAGAGCAAGCTCTTTTTCCATCTCCCTGTTCTAAAAATCCATTTAATATATGGTCCCCAGATAGGGGACGTATCAGATATTAAACTGATAAGAACAGATACTACACTTGATCTTAGCCAAAAGGCCGAGAAGCGATAACCAGAATTGGTTTGGGCCTCGAGTGGCACCCTGGCCTATGCCGGACACATCTTAGGGAGAGAGAGCGAGAGGGAGACAAACCCACGCCTACACAAGACATTTTGTCACCCAAGCCAACCCTTGAAAAGGCTGCTTTGCAGAGCAAAAACAAGAAGAATGGTGCGTTTTGCAGCCGCCGCCCACTGCAATGAATCTGAATAACTCCTCCTTTAGGGCGCAAGCAACTCCCCTCCCCCTTGCAGTCTTTCCAATTCACGATACAAAAAGACGGACAGGACAGGTTGCCTGACTTTCCGTCACTGCCACCCTTTGCCATCCTTACCCGTAGAAAGCCCTTTCATCATCCCCAAACCCTAATCTTTTCCCTTTCCTTCCCAGCCCCCAAACCCTGCCCTCTGTACCTTTCTCACCACCCGCTTCCCTTCTCCTGTCATCCCCCTACCACCCGGGAAAAAAAGAGATTGCCCCCTCCTTCCACTAGCCCACCCTCCCACCCAAAGAACAACTTCTTCTGCGCAGCTTGTTTTCTAGGCAGCAGCGCTATTGTGATGTCATCGGGGGGCATTGTGACAAGCCGCCAGTGTTCCGTCTCTTCATGTTGTGCACAGTTCAAACGGAAAATACATCAACAGGCAGACTACAGAAAAGCTTACTATCAAAGGTTAGAGGGGGGCTTTCTCAGAGGGCTTTTTACAGTTTTTCTATTCCCAATTAGCCGTTTAAGTGTACTTATTGAAAGTAGTAATTCTTTCATAGGCCGCCCTTTCTTAGTATTTGACGTTCCTTATATTGCGGTATGAGGCTTCGCAGTAGGTTGCAAACATTCATCACCCATGACTGTCCCCAATTGAGCTCAGAAGCTCAATGTCTATCATGACCTCTCTTTTAGAATGTCCAAGAGCAAGCAAACTATTCCTCCAGGAGAGGGCGCCAACAGACTACTAAAGAGATCATCATTACTCAAAGAAAACCCCAAAAACCAATGCATGATAGGAATAAACAGGTAACTTTCTTTGGAGTGGAAGCGGAGAGATCGCACCAGATGCCAATTCTAGATCTTATCACACCTGTGGTCACTGCAGCAGCAGGTGAATCCACTTTGTCCAAAAGGGATCTATTCCATTCAATTGCAAATGATCTAGATAAGACAGAGAACTGCAGCACGGGGACATAGCCGAGTTGGTCAGGTTGAGTGGTGATGAGTTTGCTATTTGGATGAATAAAGAAAGTCAAAAGTGTGAAAGATAAAAAACAAAAGGAGGAAGTGTGAAAAGTGAATGGGCCAAATTGAGGTGCATATGAAGACGTATGCTTTCTTCCAATTCATTAAATCGGGCTAATATGAATCAGGTGAATTGAGTTCTGCTTTTGGAAACTGGGTTAAGAAGGGGTGCACCGTTCCTGGAGGTACTGCAATACCAGGTCAATGCGTGGAGTGGACAGAGCAAGCTCTTTTTCCATCTCCCTGTTCTAAAAATCCATTTAATATATGGTCCCCAGATAGGGGACGTATCAGATATTAAACTGATAAGAACAGATACTACACTTGATCTTAGCCAAAAGGCCGAGAAGCGATAACCAGAATTGGTTTGGGCCTCGAGTGGCACCCTGGCCTATGCCGGACACATCTTAGGGAGAGAGAGCGAGAGGGAGACAAACCCACGCCTACACAAGACATTTTGTCACCCAAGCCAACCCTTGAAAAGGCTGCTTTGCAGAGCAAAAACAAGAAGAATGGTGCGTTTTGCAGCCGCCGCCCACTGCAATGAATCTGAATAACTCCTCCTTTAGGGCGCAAGCAACTCCCCTCCCCCTTGCAGTCTTTCCAATTCACGATACAAAAAGACGGACAGGACAGGTTGCCTGACTTTCCGTCACTGCCACCCTTTGCCATCCTTACCCGTAGAAAGCCCTTTCATCATCCCCAAACCCTAATCTTTTCCCTTTCCTTCCCAGCCCCCAAACCCTGCCCTCTGTACCTTTCTCACCACCCGCTTCCCTTCTCCTGTCATCCCCCTACCACCCGGGAAAAAAAGAGATTGCCCCCTCCTTCCACTAGCCCACCCTCCCACCCAAAGAACAACTTCTTCTGCGCAGCTTGTTTTCTAGGCAGCAGCGCTATTGTGATGTCATCGGGGGGCATTGTGACAAGCCGCCAGTGTTCCGTCTCTTCATGTTGTGCACAGTTCAAACGGAAAATACATCAACAGGCAGACTACAGAAAAGCTTACTATCAAAGGTTAGAGGGGGGCTTTCTCAGAGGGCTTTTTACAGTTTTTCTATTCCCAATTAGCCGTTTAAGTGTACTTATTGAAAGTAGTAATTCTTTCATAGGCCGCCCTTTCTTAGTATTTGACGTTCCTTATATTGCGGTATGAGGCTTCGCAGTAGGTTGCAAACATTCATCACCCATGACTGTCCCCAATTGAGCTCAGAAGCTCAATGTCTATCATGACCTCTCTTTTAGAATGTCCAAGAGCAAGCAAACTATTCCTCCAGGAGAGGGCGCCAACAGACTACTAAAGAGATCATCATTACTCAAAGAAAACCCCAAAAACCAATGCATGATAGGAATAAACAGGTAACTTTCTTTGGAGTGGAAGCGGAGAGATCGCACCAGATGCCAATTCTAGATCTTATCACACCTGTGGTCACTGCAGCAGCAGGTGAATCCACTTTGTCCAAAAGGGATCTATTCCATTCAATTGCAAATGATCTAGATAAGACAGAGAACTGCAGCACGGGGACATAGCCGAGTTGGTCAGGTTGAGTGGTGATGAGTTTGCTATTTGGATGAATAAAGAAAGTCAAAAGTGTGAAAGATAAAAAACAAAAGGAGGAAGTGTGAAAAGTGAATGGGCCAAATTGAGGTGCATATGAAGACGTATGCTTTCTTCCAATTCATTAAATCGGGCTAATATGAATCAGGTGAATTGAGTTCTGCTTTTGGAAACTGGGTTAAGAAGGGGTGCACCGTTCCTGGAGGTACTGCAATACCAGGTCAATGCGTGGAGTGGACAGAGCAAGCTCTTTTTCCATCTCCCTGTTCTAAAAATCCATTTAATATATGGTCCCCAGATAGGGGACGTATCAGATATTAAACTGATAAGAACAGATACTACACTTGATCTTAGCCAAAAGGCCGAGAAGCGATAACCAGAATTGGTTTGGGCCTCGAGTGGCACCCTGGCCTATGCCGGACACATCTTAGGGAGAGAGAGCGAGAGGGAGACAAACCCACGCCTACACAAGACATTTTGTCACCCAAGCCAACCCTTGAAAAGGCTGCTTTGCAGAGCAAAAACAAGAAGAATGGTGCGTTTTGCAGCCGCCGCCCACTGCAATGAATCTGAATAACTCCTCCTTTAGGGCGCAAGCAACTCCCCTCCCCCTTGCAGTCTTTCCAATTCACGATACAAAAAGACGGACAGGACAGGTTGCCTGACTTTCCGTCACTGCCACCCTTTGCCATCCTTACCCGTAGAAAGCCCTTTCATCATCCCCAAACCCTAATCTTTTCCCTTTCCTTCCCAGCCCCCAAACCCTGCCCTCTGTACCTTTCTCACCACCCGCTTCCCTTCTCCTGTCATCCCCCTACCACCCGGGAAAAAAAGAGATTGCCCCCTCCTTCCACTAGCCCACCCTCCCACCCAAAGAACAACTTCTTCTGCGCAGCTTGTTTTCTAGGCAGCAGCGCTATTGTGATGTCATCGGGGGGCATTGTGACAAGCCGCCAGTGTTCCGTCTCTTCATGTTGTGCACAGTTCAAACGGAAAATACATCAACAGGCAGACTACAGAAAAGCTTACTATCAAAGGTTAGAGGGGGGCTTTCTCAGAGGGCTTTTTACAGTTTTTCTATTCCCAATTAGCCGTTTAAGTGTACTTATTGAAAGTAGTAATTCTTTCATAGGCCGCCCTTTCTTAGTATTTGACGTTCCTTATATTGCGGTATGAGGCTTCGCAGTAGGTTGCAAACATTCATCACCCATGACTGTCCCCAATTGAGCTCAGAAGCTCAATGTCTATCATGACCTCTCTTTTAGAATGTCCAAGAGCAAGCAAACTATTCCTCCAGGAGAGGGCGCCAACAGACTACTAAAGAGATCATCATTACTCAAAGAAAACCCCAAAAACCAATGCATGATAGGAATAAACAGGTAACTTTCTTTGGAGTGGAAGCGGAGAGATCGCACCAGATGCCAATTCTAGATCTTATCACACCTGTGGTCACTGCAGCAGCAGGTGAATCCACTTTGTCCAAAAGGGATCTATTCCATTCAATTGCAAATGATCTAGATAAGACAGAGAACTGCAGCACGGGGACATAGCCGAGTTGGTCAGGTTGAGTGGTGATGAGTTTGCTATTTGGATGAATAAAGAAAGTCAAAAGTGTGAAAGATAAAAAACAAAAGGAGGAAGTGTGAAAAGTGAATGGGCCAAATTGAGGTGCATATGAAGACGTATGCTTTCTTCCAATTCATTAAATCGGGCTAATATGAATCAGG